>NC_042621.1:136209745-136509745 GCF_901001135.1 Rhinatrema bivittatum | reverse complement strand
CTCCTTTTGCACTGGTGACAATATGCCAAACAGCAATGTTTTGTGATAGTTGTGAATGAGGTCCTTTTTATTTTCTCATGTGGTAAAGCTGCCCATTCCTCTTGGCAAAAAGCCTCCAGATCCTGTAAATTCTTTGGTTGTCGAGCATGAACTGCATGTTTGAGTTCTCCCCAAAGTGGCTCAGTGATGTTGAGGTCAGGAGACTGATGGCCACTCCAAAGCCTTCACTTTCTTCTGCTGCAGCCACTAAATGGTCAGCTTGACCTTATGTTTCAAATCATTGTCATGTTGGAAAGTCCAAGTGTGCTCCATATGCAGCTTTCTGGCTGATGAATGCAAATTCTCCTCTAATATTTTCTGATAAGATGCTGCATTCATCCTGCCATCAATTTTGACTAAATTCCCTGTGCCACTGTAGCTCATTTCCTCCCCCCCCGTATGCTTTTAGGTAGAGATGGTGTGCTTCTCTTCATAGCATTTACGGATGCGACTAGAAAGTTTAATTTTGGTCTCATCACTCCAAATTATTTTGTTCCAGAAGTTTTGAGGCTTCTCTGTGCTGTTTGGCATATTGTAAATGGGCTGTTTTGAGGCGTTGGTGCACATTTTTCTAGCAACTCTACCATGCAGCCCATTTTTGTTCAAGTATCTCCTTATTGTACATGCTGAAACACCCACATTACTTTGTTTCAGAGAAGCCAGCATTTCAGTAGAAGCTGCTTGTGGGGGGTTTTTTTTTTTGCCTCCTGACACATTTTCCTGGCAGTTGTCTGATGTCTGTCTTTCTTGGTCTGCCTTGGTATTAACAGAACCCATAATTTTCCACTTCTTGATCAGAGCTTGAACAGTAATGATTGGCATTTTCAAATATTTGGATATCTTTGTATATCCTTTTTCTGATTTATAAAGTTGAACTACTTTTGCTTGCAGATACTTTGACAGTTCTTTTGCTTTCCCCATGCTTCAGTAACCACCAAAATCAGTGCAGAATGATGTGGATGAAATGTGGAAGGGTTTCTTAAGAGCGACTTTGGAGCGGCCTGGGAGGGAACAGGGGAAGCCTGTGGGCGTCGGCGTGCGCAAGGTGCACTAGTGTGCACCCCCTTGCGTGCACGACCCCTGATTTTATAACTTGCGCGCGCAAGTTATAAAATCAAGCGTACGTGTGTGCATGTGCTGGGTAGTGCGTGCAGATGTATGCCCGTGCGCAGGTCTTAAAATCTACCCCAGAATGCATATAAAATCAATTATATTTAAAATTCTACAGCATCAAAAGACAGTAAGTTCTTTAGTAAGGATCAATCTTACTGTGTGCCTCTGGAATAAAACAGCCAACATCATCATGGGAAGGGAAGGCCTCAGGGGTAAGTCACAGGGAGATTAGTGTGGTACTATTTAAGATTGGAATTTTGAGGTTTGGAGGTAAATTACAGGAAATAGGATGACTGTGTACTGATTGAAAGGTCATCATTGGGCATCATTGTCTACAAATACATTGAAATCCTCTGCTCAGTGTATGGTGATGGTCAAAAAAGCAAACAATGTTAAGAATTATTAGGAAAGGAATGGAAAATAAAATGGAGGATGTCATAATATTGTTTCGCTCCCTGGTGAGACCGCACCTTGATTACTGTGTGCAATTCTGGTCACAACATCTCAAAAAGGATATACCTGCACTGGAGAATGTGCAGAGAAGGGAAGCCAAAATGATAGGGCAGCCGTTCCATGCCCCTTATGAGGAACGGCTAAATAAGTTAGGGCTGTTCAGTTTGGAGAAGAGACAACTGAGGGGGGATATGTTAGAAGTCTACAAAATCATGAAAGGTCTTGAACAAGTTATTGTAACTCAGTTATTTGCTCTCTCAGATAATAGGACTAAAGGGCACTCCATGAAGTTAAAAAGTAGCTCATTTAAAACAAATCAAAGAAAATTCTTTTTCACTCAGCGCATATTTAAGCTCTGGAATTCATTGCCAGAGGATGTGGTTTCATCAGTTAGTGTTACTGCATTTAAAAAAGGTTTGGATAAGTTCCTAGAGGTGAAATCCTTAAACTGCTATTATGGTAATTAATAAGCAATAGTAGCTTGTGTGATCTGTCTAATGTTTGGGTACTTGCCAGGTACTTGTGACTTGGATTGGCCTCTGTTGGAAACAGGATGCTGGGCTTGATGGACCCTTGGTCTGACTCAGTATGGCATTTCTTATGTTCTTATGAATGGTGACTAAAGCTAAGAGTGTTATAATACCTCTGTATCACTCCTTGGTGAGGCTGAACCTAGAGCAGCATTTCCCATTTAGTGTGCTGCAGCTGCAGTCTTATTTTGCCTTTCCCTCAGTCTGCTGGATGTCCTCTCACCAGGAAGGGGTGTCAGAGCAGCACTTATCGGCAGCTGCTCCTCCGTCCCCTCTGCTGGCTCTCTGCAGTGGAAACTGCCCGGGGCTGCGTAGGCTTGCGAGATCAGCTGGCCCCATGCAGTTCAGACTGCAGAGGGAAGCTGGCAAAGGAGGAAGATGCAGCACGGAGGGAAGCCTGCTCCCAAACTTCTGCTGTTCAAGATTGGGGGTGGGGAAAGGGACAGCTGAATGTGCCACTGGGTATGGGGGGGGGGGGAGAGAAAAGGGGAGGTAATGATGCCAGGGAGTGAGGCTGAGGGAAGGCGATGATGTCCGGGGGGTGGAGGAGAGGGATAGAGGGAAAGGGATGATGCCAGGGGGTGGGAAAGAGGGGGAGGGGTAGAAGGAAAGGGAAGGTGTTGACTATTCCAGGAGTGAGGAAGTGGAGGGAGAAGTTGATGATGCAACAGTCAGGGGGGGGGGGGAAGGTGGTGGGAGAAGGAAGATGATGATGGGTAGAGGAGAGAAGTGGAGGGAAAGGGAAGGTGATGGCAGGGAGTGGGGGAGGTGGTAGCAGGAAAAGCATGATGATGATGATGATGAGCGAGGTGCAGAAGATAGAGGGGGAGAGAGAAGGTGATGTTTTCAGGGACTGAACGAGAGGAGTAGGAGGAAAGGGAGGGTGGTAATGATGCCAGGGGCAAGAAGAAGAGATGGAGAGAGGGAATGTGATGATGATGATGCCAGGGAGTGGGGGGAGAAGTAGAAAGAAAGGGAAGATGGTGAAGATAATTATGCAGGGGTGAGAAGGTGGAGAGAGAAGAGGATGGTAATTCAGGGGGTGGGGTAAGGAGAGGGAAGGTGATGGTGGGAGAGGGAAGGTGTTGGTGCCAGGGGATGGGAGTAGAGAAAGTGATAGGGATTGGGAAGAAGGAAGGGAAGAAGATGTTGCCAGGGGAGAGGGTTATTTATGATGGTGGGAAAGAGGTAAGGAAGAAGGTGATGGTGTCAAGGGATGGTGGAGGGAGAAGGTGGTGATAATGCCAGTGGGGTTGGGGGATGAGGGAAGAGAAGAGGAAGTGGTTGGTGTGCCATAACAAAGTGAACCCTGTGCTAGTGTGCCGCAAAACAAAAAAGGTTGAGAAGCCCTAACTTAGAGTACTGTGTGCAATTCTGGTTGCCACATTCTCAGATGTAGCTGAACTGGAAAATGTATAGAGAGAGGCAATCAAAATGAAAAAGGAGATGGAACAGCTCACCTATGAAGAAAGGCTAAAGAGGTTAGTGTTCAGCTTGGAGAATATGGCTGAGTGGGTGATAAGATACAGGTCTATAAAACCCTGAGTGAAATAGAATGAGTAAAAGTGAATCGGTTATTTACTCTTTGAAAAAATGCAAAGACTGGGGACCTTCCATTAAGTTAGTAAGTTGCACATTTAAAACAAATTGGAGAAAATTCTTTTTCACTTAATGCACAATTTAAGATCTGGAATTCATGCCGGAGGATGTGGTAAAGGCAGCTATTGTAGCTGGGTTTAAAAAAGGTTTGGATAATTCCATAAACTATTAACCAGATAGACTTGGAAAAAGCCACTACTTATCCCTGTGTGTTAGCAGCATAGGATCTATTTATTGTCTGGGATCCTGCAAGGTATCCTGACCTGTATTGGCCACCGTTGGAAACAGGATAGTGGGTTTGATGGATCCTCAGTCTGACCCAATATGACAATTATGTTCTTATGTAAAATCTCATGGTGTAAATATACCAGAAGTATAATAAAATTGTGTAGGTTGACATATCTCATTATATTGATATGGTGTGTCTATGTATCTATCCATATATCTTTGTATAGGTAGATATTATATCTATCTATCTATAATGTGTGTGTGTGTAAATATGTATGTATGTAAATGTTACATTTTAGATTCTCATTATTCTAGCTGCATGTAACTCATGCATTGAAGCTCAGAGGTGAGTGTCATTTTCTTTAAGGAGCGATCAATCTCTGGCTGTTAAAGCTCACAAATGGGATCACATTCCACATAAGAAATTGCCATACTAGATCAGACCAAGGGTCCATCAAGCCCAGCATCCTGTTTCCAACAGTGGCCAATCCAGGCTACAAGTTTCTGGCAAGAACCTAAACATTAAGTAGATCCCATGCTACTGATGCCAGTAATAGCAGTGGCTATTCTCTAAGACAACTTGATTAATAGCGGTTAATGGACTTCTCCTCCATGAACTTATCCAAACCTTTTTTAAACCTAGCTACACTAACTGCACTAACCATATCCTCTGGCAACAAATTCCAGAGCTTAATTGTGTGTTGAGTGAAAAAGAATTTTCTCCGATTAATTTTAAATGTGCTACTTGCTAACTTCATGGTGTGCCCCCTAGTTCTTCTATTATCCGAAAGAGTAAATAACCGATTCACATTTACTGGTTCTAGACCTGTCATGATTTTAAAGACCTCTATCATATCCCCCCTCAACCGTCTCTTCTCCAAGTTAAACAGCCCTTACCTCTTTAGCCTTTCCTCATAGGAGAGCTGTTCCATCAACGTTATCATTTTGGTCACCCTTCTCTGTACCTTCTCCAGTGTAACTATATCTTTTTTGTGATGCAGCAACCAGAATTGTACACAATACTCAGGTGCGGTCTCACCATGGAGCGATACAGAGGCATTATGACATTTTCTGTTTTATTCACCATTCCCTTCCTAATAATTCCTAACATTGTTTGCTTTCTAGACTGCTGCAGCACACTGAGCTGACTATTTCAATGTATTATCCACCATGACAACTAGATCTTTTTCCTGGGTGGTAGCTCCTAATATGGAACGTAACATTGTGTAACTACAGCATGGATTATTTTTCCCTATATGCATCACCTTGCACTTGTCCACATTAAATTTCATCTGCCATTTGGATGCCCAATCTTCCAGTCTCGCAAGGTCCTCCTGCAATTTATCACAATCCGCCTGTGATTTAACTACTCTGAATAATTTTGTATCATCTGCAAATTTGATTACCTTACTCGTATTCCTTTCCAGGTCATTTATAAATATATTGAAAAACACCGGCCCAAGTACAGATCCCTGAGGCACTCCACTGTTTACCCTTTTCCACTGAGAAAATTGACCATTTAATCCTACTCTCTGTTTCCTGTCTTTCAACCAGTTTGTAATCCACGAAAACACCGCCTCCTATCCCATGGATGCATGCATACAATCTCTCACAGACAGTAAAAAAAAAAAAAATCATACGTGTGATATTCGATGCAAAAGACTGGCAAGCCCACCTCTTGCTGCTGGATTGCAGCCTTCATCTTAATTTTGTTGAGTTCCTAGTTAAGTTTAGGTTGCTAAGGGAGTAGGAATTAGAGTATTTTAAATGTATAGGTGTATTCACTAATTAATCTGCTAGTAACCTACAAGGGGATGATTAAACTCTCAATAAGGGCTGGTTCAATAGTATGATTTAGAAAAGAACCTGATAGATTTTTACTGAGGAAGTGTCTCTTGCCTAAAAATCAAGGGTTGAGCTTGGGGTGAGTGTGAGGGAAAGACAGACACTAGAATTAACTTCCTCTGGCTTGCTTATTATCTCAGAAACACACAAATTCTAAAGAATATATCCCATTATTAAACCTCTCTCCAGAATTAAAGTCCAAGAATTTCCAATACTATACTTACCAGTCCTCTTCAACCACCATTAATTTGATCTTCACGCAAAGGATTGAGAGGGTTGAGATTTTCGCACCGCTAGGCCTCTGGAAGCTGGGGCTGTGGAGTTCGAAACCTGGATCGCTCACTGTGACCTCTGGAGTCCTCTCCCAGTGGATGCTGGGAGCAGTATGCAGATGAGCCTTCCAGTCCTCTTCTACTGAAAGAATGCAGGGCCTCTGGAAGCTGGGGCTGTGGTGTTCAAAACCTGGATCACTCGCTGTGATCTCTGGAGTCCTTTTCCAGGGAATGCTGGGAGTAGTATGCAGATGAGCCTTCTGTCCTCTTCTACATTTCAAGCTTTGAGGATCATCGGCGCCCCGGCTAGAGGGGCTCTGAGATAAGCTCATATCCTCTGTCCCTTAGAACCATATGTTTGCTAACCCTCAAAATTTCCACTATAGGCTTTGGTAATGACGCCACTTGCCCAAGACTCCCACCCCGAACAGTTGCAATCTAAATGGCTTGAGGCATCAACTCAATTGCCTTCTGTAAATCTGAGTTGAATAAGTCCATACCTGTGTCTGACAGGGGTGGACAAAGTATCTTTTGAAGGAGCACAGTCTGAGCCTTGGATAATTTGAGAAATTGCAGCAGATGCTTTTTCTTGTTGGGGTGGGAAATCCCTTTGATGTTGAGAGATGATTTTAAACTGGTGAGGCATGGCCAAGATAATTAAAAAAAATTATTCTTTAAAGTATCTAAGGTTTTTAAAATATGTTGGCCCAGTACCCCCTACCCTAGGAGACAACCAAGAGCCTTTAAGGTGTAGGCACAGACTTTTAACTTCTCAACCCCACTCCCACCACCTCACCCAGTTATAGAAACCGTAAAAAACTAAACACCCAGCCACTACTGTTAAATAGTGAACTCGTGAAACAAAGGGGAGAATGAACATTGAAGGAAGTGAAATCACCTACCAAGCCAGCAGATAAAGGAATTTATTGGACACCCCAAACAAGGAGTATGCTCAGTGTGGAGGACCCTCTGAGTTGGACCAAGGTCAGGACTGAGTTCCCTGGTCAAACATGGAGCTTGAACATTATTATCCCCAACCCTCTCCAAAAGCCCCACACTCTCTTATCTCAGAACAGTATCAACTTTCCAACCCACTTCAGACTAGCCCCCTTCCCCTTCCCCTACTCCCACTATCCTCTCCCCAACCACAAAAAAGGAAAAAGTACAGGATCAGAAAAGTCATAAAGAACATGTTTCAGGAGTTCACAGAACATAAACGATGATAAAAAAATAAAACAGTCCCCAGAGATAAACATCTGTGGTGAATATGTTCGCAGACAACCAGCCAACAGCACGAATCCACTGCTCGCAAAACACCAGTAGATGTGTTGGGGCAGGATGTCTGGCATTTTTGTACAGCACAGTCCTGACCTGTCTGGGTCATCCATCAGGGCTGGAGCGAGATGCTAACCCACCACCGAGTAGTTGGGATGCGCCACTGACCACAAGCATCCGTATAGGGCGGGGGGGTGGGGGGAGAGCTAATGTGATATTAAACAAAGCCAAGCTTGAGGTGAAGAAAAACATGCTCTTAGAGGAAGTTGCAAAGTCTAATTGCAAGCCATCTACGTTGTTGAGTAATTCTAGCGATGTCCGAATATATCTTTATCTTTTGACCATAGTATTGCTTTTCTCTGTTTCAAAGAAACAATTTTAAAATTAAATCACAATCAGTACCACGATATGCAACTTGGACATCTGCGGAAGTTTCCAACAAAGCTGAAAAATATGAAATTGCAGTAGCTGGTACTTGGTTTTCCAAAAACATATTTTCTTCTTTCTCAACAAACCCTTCAGAATACTATGGCACGAATCATCACCAATACTCGTAAAAGAGAACATATCACCCCTATACTAAAGGATCTGCATTGGCTACCCATCCCTTTCCGCTGCCAATATAAAACCCTCACCATCCTCCACAATGCGCTTCACAAAAACAACTCCGCTTGGCTTAAGACTATGCCACACTTCCATGCCTCTAAGCGCCCTGTGAGATCAGTACTTGCAGGCACCCTACATACTCCACCCCTCAAAACTGCTCGCCTTACCACGACCAGAGAAAGAGCCTTCACTATTGCGGGACCTAACCTCTGGAATTCACTCCCCACCCACCTACGTCTTGAACCATCCCTGCACGCCTTCAAAAAAGGAATCAAGACATGGCTCTTTAGACAGGCCTACCCTGAAGCCAATCAAACTTAGTCCTTCTGCCTCTATCCCCTAGTAGTCTCCCCCACTACCGCCCCCCCCTCTGCCTGCACTAAGATGTCTTTAAACTGATGTGATGTAAAGTTATTATTATTATAAGTTTGTATATAATTTTTTGTAAGTTACCTGAGTTACCATGGTTGCCTCTCTCTTCTCGCCTTCTGCCCTATCTTTTCTACCTCTCTCCTATTTTCCCGCCCCCCTCTTCCCCTTTTTCTTTTATCTGCCCCTCTTCCCCTCTCCTCGTTCATTGTAATTCCTCCTTTCCGAGTTATTTGTAAACCGGTGTGATGTGCTCCACGAACATCGGTATATTAAAAGTTCTTAAATAAATAAATAAGTATAATACATTTTTTAAATAGGTGGAATAGCTTCTGAAGAGATTTTCAAAACATCTTGAAGATATTTTTTAAACTGATCCCGTGGAGATATAAGGTTAATATGAGGAAAATTCAAAACTCTCAAATTAAAAAATCTAAGAGCATTTTCCAAATTTTCCAACCTTTTAGCATTAACAGTGTCTCCTTGTAATAAGCCACTTTGAACTGACTGTAACTGAGATAACTGTTGATCCAGATCTGCAATCTTAGAAGTATGAGAAGATGATAAAGGGTCCAAGGTATGTATACGATGTATGACAGTCGTTAATGAGACTAACAAAGAAATAGATTTTTCTAAAGATACTAGGACATTCCAAACAGTCAAGAGTAATGACTGAATGCTTACCAGTTCAGATTTATAAATGGTGCTTACCAAACTTTCCCAGCTGGAAACTGCCATATCCTCATGGAACCCAGCCTGTTCCTCCCTACCTAATGGAGTAGAAGCCAAGGCCATAAGGCCACAATGATCTGCTTCTTCCGCCAAACTCTGACTCAGTGGCGGTAGCAGGGAACCTGCAATGCCAACACCCTTCGGCATTCATGTTGTAAGCAAGGGGATCCGCCCCAGCAGCTGCCGGCAGATCAGATGCTGTTCCCGGCTGTCGTAGCAGTGCCCTGATCCCAAGGTCAAGACGTGTGTAGGAGGGGGAGGGAGTTACCGGAGCTCCGGGGCTCAATGATGCGTGCATGTCTATCGGGGCTGGAGATCGCTCTACTCCAGCTACCGCAGTGGACCCAACTCCCAGAGACATTTCATCCATTGTAGTGAAGAAACCCTCAATATGCTGCTGCTCAGGCCAGATAAGGAAGAGGCCAAGAAACTCCTCCCTTATCCTTCCTTTCCACTTAGTATGTAGCATTTCTTGAGAACAAAGAAAATTTTTTGAATTAGCGAATGGAGCTCAACACACCACGTCCTTCCCTTAGGACGCCATCTTGGTTTCCCCCATCTGCTACATTTTTTTTTTTAAGGTGTGAATAAACTTGGATAAAGGTGAGCCAATTTGACAAAGTGCTCTTGTGAGAGACTCTTGAGGGAAATTAAAATGTC
The DNA here is from genome assembly GCF_901001135.1 of Rhinatrema bivittatum. Classification (NCBI taxonomy): domain Eukaryota; kingdom Metazoa; phylum Chordata; class Amphibia; order Gymnophiona; family Rhinatrematidae; genus Rhinatrema; species Rhinatrema bivittatum. The sequence continues at coordinate 136,500,024 of NC_042621.1, read as the reverse complement.
ATGGATAGGAGGCAGTGTTCTTTTGGGGACTGACAACTGGTTTAAAGAAAACAGAATAGGACTAAATGAACAATTTCTCAATGGAAAAAGGTGAATAGTAATGTGCTTCAGGGATCTGTACTGGGACTGCTGCTTTTTAACATATTTATAAATGACTTAGAGATGGGAACGAGTTAGGTGATCAAATTTGCTGATGATACAAAATTATTCAAACTTGTTAAATCACAAGAGCATTGTGAGACCGTGCAAGGGACCTTGCAAGACTGGAAAACTGGGCTTCTAAATGGCAGATGGCACTCATTCTGGTTGATCTTCATTGGTTTCCCGGGCATACAAGAATTAAATATAAAGTTGTAGCATCAGTACATAAACTGCTTTCTCAGAACCCGCCAGCAAGTTGTGATGCATTAATAAAAAGATATGATCCTGATAGAGCTATTTGCTTTTCTTAGAAGGTGCTGCTAGAAATACCAAGAGTTCATCAGGTTCATTTGAAGGTCACCTGGACCTGTGTCTTTTCAGTCACAGCACGCTTTGTATGGAATCAATTACCAGAAGCAATTAAGGTTTATTACATGCTTAAAAATATTTAAAACTCGGTTAAAAACCTTTTTTTTCAAGATCTGCATTTAAAATAATGGATCTTGTTTTTTTGCTGTTTTATTCTTAATACATTTCATTTCATTTTATTGTTTTAATATGTCTTAAGAATGTTATTTTTTTACTCTGAATGTTCTTTATGTGGGCAGTTTTAAGATTCTTTGATATGACGTGATAATTTTTTGTTTTAGAATATTTTAGTTTTGTATACTTTATTATTTTATTGTGACGTGTTATATGTGTATGCTTTATTATTTTTTTATGAATGTCCTTTATATGAATCTCTTAGGAATTTTAAACTCTTTTTAATTAAAGAAACCATTACCAAACCATATGAACAAGTGCAAAGTGGAGCACTTAGGGAAGCACATTATAGCTACACAATGCAAGGCTTCACATTGGAAGTCACCACCCAGGAAAAAGATATAGGCGTCGTCATGCTCAGTGTGAGGTGTTGTCCAGGAAAGCAAATAGAATGCTAGGAATTATTAGGAAAGGAATGGAAAATAAAACAGAATATCATAATACCTCTGTATCTCTCCATGCTGCGATCGCACCTTGAGCATTGCATGCAATTCTGGTCACCGCAGATAAGAAAAAGTACAGAAAAGGGCAACCAAAATGATAAAGGGGATGGAAAGATGGAGGAGCGGTTAAAGATATTAGGACTCCTCAGCTTGGACAAGATGGCTGAGGTGAGATATGATATAGAGTTCAATAAAAAGGATGAGTGGAGTGGAATGGGTAAATACAGATCAATTGTTTATTCTTTTAAAAAGTACAAAGATTAGGAAACGTGCAATGTTTTTTGATTTTTGAGCAGATCAGATTTTAGTTGTTTTTTAAAGTCTTTTCATGTGAGTATGAGTGTGCATGATTGTTTATGTATGAGTGATTTGCATTTGGGTATTTTAATATACGGGGTTTTTGGACAATCTTCTAGGCACCAGTATTTATATGTACAAAAAATATAAATATAAATGATATGATGAAATACTTACATTTTTGTATTTGTCAATTATATATTATATTGAAAAGTATTTCTTAAAGTTGTATATTGCTATAAATAATAAAGTGGATCTATATATTTATCTTTATGAATGTGTGACAGAATATTTACCTCTTGTATTGGTGGGATATAGTATTTGTATGACAAAAGGTCAAGAGTGTTTCCTGTTTGTTTGTTTTTTTGCCTTATTGAGTTCCCTACTCTGGCCAGAAGTGAAGGAAACAGAAGTTAGCGGGCAGGAGCAGCTGCTGATGTAGCTTTTGCTGCTGGTGCTGTAGGTGTGTTCTTTATTGCTTTATCATACACATGTTGTTATAGCCCTTTGTTGCACTATCTGTGCCTGGCCAGACTAGTTCTTATCTTTCCAGTTAGTAGAGGAGAGTCTTTGATCCATCCCGTGGCTGAGTTGATAGAGGAGCTGCTTGTTTCTGCACGTGTTTGGGGGAGAGATGTGTCTGCTGCTTGTTATTTCAGTGCTGGAGGGACGATTTTTTGCAGGGTGGTAGTTAAATCTTTATGCTCAATAAAGTCCATGTCAAAATGTCCTTGAAGTAACAACTTTAGTTGCTGGGCATAATTTCTTCTGTGGAAAATGGATGCCTTGGATGTTATCCAAAAGTGTTTCTGCCTACTGGCAGAAAACAGGAATGAGGCTGATAAGCCTTAAGCTAACTAGGCCTCGCTATTAATGCTGATGCTCATGTACACCTAATACATATATTTTTAAAGCATGAAATGGGACCAGTGATCACCACGGCTAGCTTCTTTCTTGTCACGTGGGTACTGCATTACTGTGGCTCTGGAATGGCACTTCAGTGGGAGACAGTTACCAATAGTTGTAATATTGATATTTTATTTCTCGACCATAACATACCTCCTATTAAGAGTTAGATATTTCTAAAACTAATATTAAGATTTAAATGTTGCAGTGCACATAACCAAGTTTTTTCTACAAGTCTAATTTATTTCTTTGCTTGCCCATGAGTAATAGTATATTTAAGTGTTGACTTATTAAGCACCAGCTTCAATTTGTGAAAGCAGCTTCTCATTACATTATCAGTAACAATCCAAAATGTTGTCTGTTCATATACTTGGATAAGTTATTGGTGTGCAGCTGATTCAGACTGTTTTACAAAATCACACTGTACAAGTCATGTACTATAAGTTGCTGCTACCAGTTTGCATTCACTGGCCTGTGTTTAAAGCAGCATTACCTATTATTAAACATTTCCAGAAATGTCGTCATATTCAACAATTTAAAACTGTCCAGATACAGTAGTAGCAGCCAGAAAGCTGCTATAAAATCTCGTCAGATCAAAATTATTTTAACTGTTACCATATTACTCAAAATTCATGTATAGGAAAATATCTATTTTAATCAAACTTTAATGTGTAATTTTAGTATTATTTTATGTGTATACATTTCAGGTACATCTAAAAATTCTAGGCTGTACAATGATTAATATCAAAGAGCTCTGAAAAACTTCTGACAGTTATTTTGCTTTCACAATAACATCTTTTGATATCAATTTGTAAACTAGTTTTGTGCTCATATCAAATTGCAAATAAAACTATATATGACCAACAAGTCCCATCTTACATTCTACAGCAATGGTTCTTAACCGGTGTGTCGCCAGGCACACACAGGTGCCGCCACACTTCCCCAGTGAGATCAAACTCTTCCTCCAACCAGGCTTGAAATGCTGATTAACCCAGGCGGCGTGTGACTGGAGAGCTGGAAGAAGCATAGTCAGCGGCACTAGCACCATGTCTCTCCTTCCCGGAAGAGGAAGTGGTATGCGGCGACCATGCGCGCAGGAAGACGAGACCATGCTAAGTGACAAGTGCATGCAGCACTGGCCCAAAGGAGAGGAGCAGCATGGCCCGGAGCAATGCCGCCCCTGTGGCCAAAGGGCCTACTTTATGAAGGCCGCGAGGGTTGGAAGAAGAGGAGGCTGCTGTTGCTGCCAGTTGTTCTTCGGGGTGGGAGAGGAGAGAAAGAGAGAGTGAGTGAGCTGTGTGTGAGACAGCATGTGTGGAAGTGTGTGATTGAGTTCCTTTGTGTGTGAGAGAGAGACACACAGTATGTATGGAAGTGTGTGATTGAGAGCCTGTGAGTGAAAGCTTGTTTGTGACTGAGATAGCAGAGAAAGTTGCAAGCAGCCTCTCCCCCCCCCCCCCCCCCCCCCCCCCCGTCTTCCTCCTGCTATTTCAGAACAATCTCAGGGCACCTGTAAATCAAACATTCCCAGGTATGGAGAGCAGAGCATTTTTTAATTCATATTATTTTTAATTATTTGGTGTTTGTGGCTGCTGTTTTGAAATATTTTATTGGTGACTGGAAAATTATTGGAGTTTTTTAATTGGATATGCCATTCATCAGCTGTTTTGAAATAATCTGTTCTTTTTATTATTAAGGTTTTACTGCTATTGATTTTATATTTCTTGCTTTATTTTTTGAGGACTGGCGATTTTCTCTTTTACTTTGTTGCACTGCATACAGAGACTCTGGCTTGTTGTGGTTTCCAGTTCAGTTTTCGTCTGCATGTTTCTAGTTATGCTTTATGGTCTCTTCATTCTTTGTTAGTTGAGGATCTGCACATGTGACTGAGATGAGGTTTTCTGCTGGCATGTACTTTCTGTGTAGGGATCTATAGCAGCCTGGCCTGTTGTGTTTTCCTAATAGGAGTATTGGTGATTTAAGGCCTGGTGTAATATTTTCAGCAATGCCTTTTCTTAGGTAAGGAGGTTACTGTTTGTGAGCTAGAAGTCAGTGCTGTTCTGGTATGCGAGGTTTACTATTTATGTAATTTCCGTTTAAAGAGAGTACTTATCTTTCTCTTGTGTCATTCTTAATAATAAAAGTAATACTGGGCCATATTTTTTTTTTTTAATTTCCACTGTGGATTGTAATGAGCAGCGTGTCATACATGAGGGTTGTCCACCAAGTGTGTAACGATGGGGAAAAGGCTGAGAACCACTGTTCTACAGTGCTGGAATGTGATTCAAATGAGTTTACAAGTAGGGCTTACTGCTAATATACTGCTTATGTATTGCTAAATAAGTCATTTCGTAGTACTGCTGAAATACATGATTTACTTTATTTAGGGGTCTATTTACTAACCTGTAGTAAAATGGCACATTACAGTGCTACAAGGAAATTACCACTGCAGTACCCAGTTTAGTGACTCCAGCAGTAATTTACCTTGCTTTGCCATAGCTGGTATCTTAACAAGTTATTTATTTAAAATTCTTAACCCGCTTGTTCCATGCAGCATTTCACTGTGGCTTGCGTACTGTTATGTACATAAATATAAAAACAGAAATAAAAGAAAAAATTACAAACGATCATTCACTCAAAATTATTAGAACCTGTCAAATAAATGTGCTTTTAGTGCTTCCTTAAAGGCTTGCTGTGATGAGGCCAGCGTACAGGCTGTGGTAGATTTGTTCCTCAATGGCGATCCCGGCCACTGAAAATGCTCTGTACTGTGTAATCTCGAGACTGGCAATTTTTATACTTAGTACTTCTAGCAGATTTTCAATTGCAGACCGCAGTTGAAAGGGTTGGTTTGTAAAGCCGAACAGTTGAAGCAAGCCAGATGGATGATTCATTATTTAAAAGCTTCTATACCAGGCTGAGGACTTTATATTGGGACTTCCAAGCAATTGGCAACCAGTGTAATTTCATCAGTGTGAGAGTAATGTGATCGTGTAGTTTACTTCCTCCCTGGCTGTGGCAATAGGTGATGCCTGCCCCCTATCCCAGGGTTGTCATTTTTAAAGGAGCTACAAGGCTGATGAAAATCCCCCCCCTCCCCCCCAAGCTCCATGTCCCTTACTCCTTGGGGGTGCCTAGTGTTCCCCACCCACCTCCCCTCTTAAGGCTCACTCCCATGGAAAATAAATTTACTTTCAAACTTCCATCTTACTTTCAAACCCTTCTCACCCTTCAGGACTCCCCACACTTTCCAGAAACTTTCTGGGGGCAGGAGCAATTCCCATGCACTTCTGCCGCACCAGCACAGTTTTTCAAAATGGCACCAGCTGACCCCAGACACTCCTTTACCTCCACGTATAAAGAGACTATGTTTCTATATTGTGACTTTGAGCTCTTCAGTGCCATCACGCTGGCGATGAGAGATGCTGAGACCCAGCTGTAAATGGTCTAATAGACTTGTGACTTCCTCTTCTAGTCTTTATCCCCTCCCCATTTCCTTATCTGCGACACTGTCGCGCTCCTGCAGAGTGTATCAACTTCCTTTTCATATTATATTCAGTCTTCATGGAATGCGATGATCTACCAGGTCACATTACATTTTAGACTTAGACTGCCTCCATCTTAAAACAGACCTTGAACAGTTTAAAATATATAACAAACTTCAAAATAATGACAATTATAATAATTTGTTTAAACTGTTTATCAAATGCAATTCAAATACAGAAATCTTGGCATACAATTATTACTTAAGCATACCAAGCCAAGAAAAGATTACATCCATTGCAAGTAAACATGAATTTTCTCCCAACCCCTTTCCCCGCTCAACTTCCATCCTCAAGCAATAGGGATAATAACTGCTAACAGCAAGGCAAATAAACTTTCACACCATTGTATTATGCACACTTTATACCTTAAACATCCCTTACACATTACATTTTGAATACCCTATCCCACCACCCACCCACTCCTCACTGGATTAATAATATAAGCAGAACAAGGAGACATGGAATAGAATACAATATAGGGCCTGATATTCAGCACTGACCAGGCAAGTAACTTGGCTGGATATGACTTATCTGGCTAAGTTACAAGGGATATTCAGCAGCATGCTATGTCACTGAATTATCTGCGGTCAAGGTGCTACTTAGCTAGATAAGTTAAATCTGGCTAGGTTACTTGCCTGGCAAGTAACTTATCTGATTAACTTAACTGGATAAGAACAAATATCTACTTATCCAGATAAGTTAACTGGATACATAGCACCACCCAGATCTGTCCACTGCCCGCCCACAAATTGGCCAGCTAAAAGATAGCTGGATAAGTGACCTATCCGACTACTTAGTGGCTACTGATGAGCTAAATGCGCTTTCAATATCTGGCCCATAATGCCTAGGGGTACTTCATCCATACCATATGTATATTCCATTCCAATGGAACCCGATCGACTTCATGGGTAATTAATTACTTCACTACGTGTTTTTGGAAAGAGCTTTTGTAAATGGAATACCAAAGCTCAATGAATTTGTGTTTAATTTTAAAAGAATGATTAGCATTTAAATTTTCTATTTTCTAACGTTAGGCCATGTAATGTATCTCCAGTCCCAAAAGGAAGGAGAACTCCATTCACAACACATATGTAATATGGTTGTCTTCTCAAGCAAACACTCCTTCCTGGCAAAGAGATTTGCTCCTTTCCCCTTTATTTGGAAGGCTGCACTTACATCAAAAAGAATCCTTTCTACCATGGGTACCACAGTCTGTCCTACTAAAGTGGAGAGAGAAGCACGGATACTTTTCTAAAACTGATGCATATCAGGACATGACCAAAAATAATGTTCCAGGGTACCTCTATCCGCTTGACATTTAAGACAGAGCTTTGATTCCAGGAAACCCCTTCCTATTAAGTCTTGCTGGGGACAGATATGCCCTTGCCAGGAGTTTATATTGCACTTCTCATAATCGGGTATCCCCCACTCTGCCAGGGATTCTAGCCAAAGACTTGGATAGTGCATGGGGCGTCATATCAAGCGGAATCTGATTATGCTTATTTAGTTAATAGTGCCTCATTGTTCATCACCCCTTTTTATACCCCCCTTGACTTTATGAATGCGAGAAATGCCCACTCTGTTTCTGACTTTCATTTAAAAAAATTAATTTGAAAACTATTCTTCAATCTTAGACTGAAAATCTTCAATTATAAAAATGTAAAAATACAATTATAAATCCTAACCTGCAGCCTCCTTACTCCCTCATTTATTTATGTATTTATTTAACATTTATATGCCGCCTTCTGGTCCTAGAACCAACCAAAACAGTGTACATTCATAATAATTTCTAATAAAATCATTTTAAAATCAGTAACAGGCCAATATACTCAAATTTCACATGTCAAAGCTAATATCAGCCACCAGACCTTTCCTATTATGTACAAGCCCATCCCAGCCAACCTCTTGCCACATGCCTACAATCCAACATTCTTCTGCATCATGGACCATCATCTCGATCTTATCCAAAACAACGATCAATAAAATCATTGACTACTAACCTACTTTTACGGGAAAAGCTAGGTCTTTACCTTTTTAGGAAAAGTCAGTTGGATGGTAACTGGTTCCAAACAGTTGGAGCTACCACAGATTAGGTTCTACTCCTTGCACGTCTTCCCCGTACTCCCTTTATAGCTTTAGCAGTGCCCCTTGACCAGATTGCAGGCTTCTGCTTGGTTGATATATTTCTGTCTTATCTTAAAGGTAACACAGGCCTCTGCCTTTCAAAACATTAAATACTAAATTTAATATTTTAAACTGGGCCTGGGTCCTAATATGTTTAAAAAAAAAAAAAAAAAAAAAAGTAAATAATCAGTAGCAAGTTCAGGCTATTGAGTATTCTTTCTGTGCATGCCAACACTGACCTAGTAACTATATCATGTAACTAAAATAATAATAGCAATACACTCCCTCCATTACAAATTACAAGCTGATATATATATAGTAAATTCCATCTATCTAAATGCTGTACAGCACTTTGTATATCTCAGTGGAATTCCTTGTTTAGGTGTGATTAACTAAGCTTTCTTCCTATAGACACACAATGGGAGGAAAGACTTAGTAAATCAGGTCCTTAATTATCTAGGCTGGCATGGAAGAAAGCTGCTTGGCAATGATTTTGTCTGGGTTGTCCTGCTCTTACAAGGACGTCACTCTCCTTTGCCATACTTCCTTGTTTAATTAGTTCCGGATGCTGTCAGATTAATTTGTCTGCAGCTAAAGCTCTTTTCAGTTGTCATTGGAGCCTGCATTCATGGGAAATAAAAAGAATGAAAGCCAACATGAGATGCCACTAATGCCCCCATGCCCTCCGCAGGGACCAGAGATCCTCCCCACAGTTCATGGGCCAAGCAATACAAATGCAGCAAGCAACAAACACAGGTATGGGTGAAACTCTGCAAATGCAGGTTAAAGGCTAAAAAGGTCATAGTCTAAAAAGCTTGACCATCACCACTGTAGCATAAACCTGGACACAGATATGGCAGTCAACGTCTCACCATGCTCTGTATGCTGATTTACTAACTGATGCAGTGCAACCCCAGCTGTCCTAGAATGCTAACCCAAAACCAACAAAAACATTATCCACAATCAAATGCACAACTTTGACAGCATAGCTTCTCAAAACCACACTGCTCTGGCATAATTTCAAATGATTCAAAACCAGAGGCCCATAAGCAGCAGAGGCTCCCTAATCTTCTCTCCAGCAATAGGTACCAATGCTGAGTCCGGTTGGGGCGGTGGCGGCTGAAGGTTGTTGGTAATCGAAGAGGGCTTAAATTGCTTACTAGAGACCAGACAGGAGCTCCGTAGGCATGATCCACAGACAGGCCTAGAGCCTGATGGTGCAGCTTGGCACACCAGTTGGACCCAGGCTGGAGGCACTAGCCAGGGAAGTTGGAATTTGAATCCACCACCTGAGGGCTGCTGCTATTCCAACAGCCATCTCAGAAGTCAGCACCAATCCCACTCCTGTTAAGAGGCAGGCAGGAACTATGGTGTTTTGGTCTGACAGGGCCATGAGACAACTGTCATGAGCCTCTAATGCTAAATTGAGATGTAGATCCTGCTGGAGGGGTAGCCCCAGAGCATGGGCCAACAAAGGGCACAACTTGAACCTGTAGTCTGAGAGCTGCTGAAAGTTTATTATCAGCTATGCCACACATAGTGGTTTGTGAGAAGCTCCTTGGGGAGGAGTAGAGCAAGGATTGAGAAATCAGTTATTGGGAAGGAGAGAAGAGCAGGAGAAAAATAGGACTCTGGAGGAAGAACAAGCGAGGAACAGGGATGGGGGAAAGAGCATGGGAAGAATGGGAATGGGTACTGGGTGAGAATCTGGCAGACCAGAGACTTGGGAACTGGGAGCAGAGCAGGGGAAAAACAGAGTCTGGGTGGGATTCTGGGAGAGCAGAGGGGACAGTAGGGGAAAAATAGGATTCAGGAACTAGGAAATTAAGAAGATTTGGGGAGAGTAGTTGAAGAATAGGGAATTCGGGACTAGGTGAGAATTTAGAGAGAAGGGACTTGGAGAAGTTTGGGGGACAGTGAGGACTCAGCAACTGGGTAGATATGAGTGGGGGTATGTTAGATGGGTTGGGGGTGTGTGAGATGGCATATAAGGGTGGGGTAGATTTGATAGGTGGTATAAATGACCCAGAGAACTGGAGAGAGGGTGAGAAGCAGTGAAAAGAAATTGGAGTGCTTTGGACAGGTGAGAGATAGAAAAGGAATAGGTCTGTGAAGAGGTTAATAGCATGGAAATAGGCCTGGGGAGGTGGTAAAAGGTGGACAATAGGTTGGATAGGAGGTAAGCAATAGAAGAATAGGCTGGGGGCATGTCTGATGAAGTAGCTGGAGCTGGTGCAGGGATGTGGGAAAGGCAGAAGAAGGTAGATGAGAGTTGGGGAGGGTTGAGTACAGTGGGTGGAAATGGAGGACAAAGGAGTAGATAAAAGATACAGATGGAATAGGAGTCTGGAGAAGTAGTGAGCGAGAGAGGTAGAATGAGAGAGTTGGGGAGGGGTAGAGAGTGGGAGATGGAAAGCTGGTAGATGAGATGTAAGGAGGGAGATTAAAACTAGAGGATTAAATGGGGAAAAGAAGGGGTAAAATTTAGCTATGAAAGGATAGAGAGGAAGAGAGAAATGAAGACCTATATGAAGGGAAGGGAATAAACAAGAGGATAGAGAAGAAATGGAAAGGAAACTCTGGAAAAGAACATAGGAGACTGAAAAGAGACCAGGACCAACCAAAGATAACAAAAGGTAGAAAATATTTTATTTTCTTATTTTAAAGAAAGGAATGCAACAGCTTTGGGAATATGCATTTCTTATACTTTAGTGTTTTGCTCAGTTCAGGAGGAAATGCATCTGTTTCTCTTTCTCTGGTGTTGCACTGCATGCGGTCCAGCTTCATGACTTTCCATTTCAGTGTTTTTCTGCATGCTTCTGTTTCTAATTATTTTGTATTAGGTAAGGGGCGGTCTGTGCTCCGCGTGTGTGACTGAGGGGGAGGGATTCTGACAGCATGTAATGTCCGTCAGGGATCTATAGCATTCTGGCTGGTGTATTGGTATTCTAGGGCCTGTAGTAATATTTGCATTGCTGCCCTTTCTCAGGAAGGGTTGCTGCAATTTGAGTCCTGGGAGTTAGTTCTGTTATGATATGGCAGGTTTGCTACATAGGTTCAGGGTCACTTCAACAGGTGTCTGGAAGGTGGGAGTGGAAGGTATTTATGTTGCTAAGGGAATTTCTGTAGATGAGGAGAGTGTTACAGAACTGGAGATCCTGGAGGGTTTTTCAGATTCCGTCCCTTCCTGTATAGATTTCAGACTTCACGCTCATAACTGAGTGATACTATCAAATTTTAATGATTTTACTGGGTTGTTGAAACTGGCTGGTAAGGGGTTTAATAACACAGATTAGTCATTAGGGCTATTTCTTACTGTGACTTTCAAAACCAATTTAAAAACAGAGGGTCATGATGTGTGGAAATGTCACGTGGGCTTGTCCTCCTCTATACTCAGCTTGTTCCCCTGTCAGCTCCCGAGATACCACTGCCTCTCTGGGATGGGGACAGTCAGGCAGCGTCCCAGTTTCTGGAGGGACTCTCTTCCTATGTGCTCTGCTGGGTTCCCTGCCTGTTCATCCCACACCGGAGGAGGGCGGAAAGATTTCCTCGGCTGTGCAGAAACCAGAAGGGAAGAACCACCCCCAGCACAGGATGAGGTCTAGCAAGGAGCAGCCTGCGCTGCAAAAGACTGGAAGCCAAGCCACATGGCTACTGCTCTCTGTAGCCCCAGGCTTCCCCTTTCAAACTGCAACTGAATGGAGAGGAGCGAGGGAAGAGGTTCAGGGCAACAAGGTAGCAAATAAGCCTTGAACCCCAGTTACTCTTGTATTTTCGCTTTAATTATGAAAATTGGGGGTGAAGTGGGGTAGGGGTGGGTGGGAAGGATCTATGGGCCAGTGCTCCGGTCGTGAAAGGTTTGGCGTGCTGTGGTGCCAGTTTCCATGATTTATAAAGAGATCTCATTATTGAAGCCACTGCAGATTGTGAATCAGAGTTGCTTCTGATGGTATATTGGCAGGTGCTGATGGTATAAAGCTTGGCTCCTGTGGGCCCAGTGGTAGTCCCCTGCTCACAAGGCTGCGAGAGAGAGAGAGAGGCTAGGAAGAAGAGAGTTAAGGGGGGAGGGAACGAGCCAGACCGAGACGTGGAAGAAAGAGGCTGGAGGGAAGATGATACAAAGAACAGCGACCAAAAAAAAAAAAGCAAAAAGTTAAAGCAACAAGCAAAAGAACAATAAGCACAAAGAAACACACAAAATCTATTAAACAAGGAAACGTGAATATTTCATGATGGCTAGTTTCCTTCTCTGGCACAGAAATGTGTTTTATAATTATGACCTCCCTGACCTCCCTGAGATTTCGACAGACCGGAACTGGCCTGCTTGCTTGTAGGAAACTAAGAAAAAGCGAAACATCAGTTCTAAGCGTAGGGCACGTCAGAGACATATGAAGGGAATGAGCTTGGGGGTTACTGGATGCTGAAATTGAAAGAATGAGAGTTATCAGGAAGGGAGCACACTGGAGTGAGGGGGAGGGGGAGGGTGAGGGTGGAAGAAGCAGACAGACAGACACACTTGAGCATGTTGATCTTATAAAGCTAGCTTCCCTGTAAGAAATGGGGCTAAATGGGGGAGGAAAAAAAGGACATCGCCCGGGTGCCCAAGTATTCTAAATATTTTTCCAGCCCTGTGTATTGGTCCAGGTTTGGCATCTGTTGACATTTCTGACATTCAGCTATACCATAAGCCTATGTATCCATATATAATCAGCACTCTATGCTGATTATATATGGATGACGTTACAAATGAAAGATGCTAATGAAAATATATTCTGGTTTTATTTAAAATGCACATGCATTCAAATTTGAATTCAAATCAAAGCACAGTGGCTTAGCATTTATGTGAGGTACATATGCAGCCGTCCAGCAATTAGTATAAATAGACTGACAAAAAAGAGAGAGGCAGCCTGGGATAAATGGGAACAAGCAACAGCTATTTACTTTTGTTATCTACACTGCACTTTTGGCATTGACCTGATGAAGGGAGCATAGCTCTTGAAAGCTAGTCACAAATGTATTAAGCTAGTTCAATTAAAAATAAACCCAAAAAAACCTGCAGCTTTATTTGTTTGACCTCTTTCTACATATTTTTAAAACATTTTTATTGAAGAAAATCCTCATTAAACCACCTAATACAATACAAGTTGACTATATAACACATTTTTTTTCCTTATAAAATAACACATCCCCCCTCCCTTCCCCCCCAAAAACATGAGAAAAACAAATATATGTGGATGAGGATATCAGATCTATAAATGTATAGTGCCAGAACCTACCCAAGAATATGAAAAATATACTGATCTTATTTCTACATATTTAACTTGACTAACGCAGCAACCAGAGCAAAAATTGAGTATTCTAGTCATATGGCAGCACAGTCCTGTTAAGCAAGGTGGATCCCCTTTCCAGATAATGCTCTTAATCCTTATGTACATTTACTCTGCTATACACAGTCTGCTGTTGATGAACTGTATTGCCTCTGGCTTTAGTCTCCATATATATGGCAGACTGAATTCCCCTGTATGGGAATTGATGATTTGGGATTTCAGGGTCAGCTTTTTATCTATTTAATTTTTTTTTTTTTATTACTTCTTTGCTTCTTTGACAGTTTTAACATGTTTCTTTTCTAACTCATCTGAATAGTGCAGAGAGAATCCAGGTGACCCTTAACTTGGATGGTATAGTGCATGTGCTGAACCGCCATCTTCATGACTCAGCTATTGGGATGATGACCAGGATAGCAGTGCTGAAATGGCTCTACCACCTGTACATAAAGACTCCTCGGAAGGTAAGAACCCCAGCGTAATGGGGACTGAGCATGCGCATCTCTCAGTTTTCTTTGTTGGCAATTTGTGTGCAAAGTTTGGTTTGTAGTAACATCGATTTGGTGATTATAAGCTTGGTTCTGGCTGTTTTGTCTTCCCCAAAGAAATATCGCACAGAAGCCAATCTGCTTCAGATCAGGTTTAAGCGTCTCTGTGCTGGAATAACAGGAGATGCTGCAGGTCAGGGTTGAGGTACACTGATGGAGCTCTGTAGGCGATCAAGACTAAAATAGCAGGTGGTTTTAAGCAAGATGAATTGGCATAGGCTGTACATGGAAGAACCTATTCAGACTGAATTGAAAAAGTGCTGATAGTTTTAGAATTACCCAATTCATTCAGACAATGCAAAAAAAAAAAAAAAAATTAAATTGTGTACTTTAAAAATAAAGGATTTGATTGAGGGCCTGCTTTTCAGAAGCATTTGTGCACATAAAATGCTGTTTTATATACATAAATGGGCTTTTAGAAAATTGCTCAGGGGCTGTGTGCATGAAAGTTCAAGCAGAAGCGACCCTGCATGTGCCTTTATGTGCAATGGAAACAGGGGGTGGAGTTAGGGCGGGGATAGTATTTACCTGCATTCTGCTCCTATGTGCTGATTTTTTTCCACAGCGGACCTATGCATATTATTCCACTCTGAAACTTTGGGCTGAAGTCTGTGTGTGCTTTCTACACACAGACTCTATCCCTAAGTGTGCCTTTATGAAATTACCCATTGGGCCCATCCTGAAGTCTGTTATTTAAGGCATGTTTGGTTTGCCTGGAAAATCTAGGTCTAATTATACAGAGCTCACCATTAGGCCAGGTCTAGTCTGCCTTTACTCTGAGTGTGATTGTAATGTTGCATCTGATTTCAGATGTTCCGGCACACAGACAGCCTCTTCCCCATTTTATTAAGGACCCTGTCTGATGAGTCGGATGAGGTGAGTGCAACTTGGGGTACAACCTTCTCTGCCCTTTTTAGTAGTAATTTGCTCTTATACTCCGGTGCCTGATACATTGTAATAATAAAAATAATTGTCTTTAGCGTGCAGTTCTGTTTTGAAATGGGCTCCAGTGTATACCCAGGTATCTGGAGTTGTGAGTCCTGAATACTTCTGGTCCGTTTTCATGTAGCAGTGCTCTTGCTGCTGCTGCTTTTGAAAATGTGAGCCTATCCGTTTTTGCTACGCACATTGTTTTTTAGGAGAACAGTGCTGTTAAAGGTAAGCTGTTCGTTTATAATTTGTTTCGGGATAGATATAGAAGCGTTCATGAAAATGTAGCCTTTTGAATGTTTCATTTGTGGTTAATCTCTGTTGGGACTTACAGTATAATCAGGGAAAGCTAATCATCCAGCTCTTTGTGCCCCAGTGTCGCCATCCAAGCAAGAACCCTGCATCATGCAGGAAGACAGAGGGTGGGAATCCTGTGATTTCATGACATAAAGTGAATGTTGGTAGGGCTGCACCTGTACCTGACACTGTTTTCCATCTGACACAATGACATTCCAATGTGCTGAGTTTTCTGCTTTTGTCACAGTGCAAATGGGGGCTGCCCTTTGTTACATCTGATGAGATTCCTTGTTGATACTGATGCCAGAGTAACAGAAGGTGGACACTTGCATGTATAACCCCCACTCTGATATGCCTGTCCTGCACGGGTAGGACCATAAAAGACTTTGTAAGTTCTTTGAGGCAGGGACCCTGGCTAGCTTTTCTATCCGACTCCTTCCCCAGGGTATAGACTATTTTTATGGGGGGAGAAAGAGTGAACTTTCAGGGTCCAGTGCAGGGGTGACTAGCTTCTGGTTGTCCCTGGGAAAGGAGTAATTTCTCATCACTGTGTGTGCTGCATACCCAAATAAATACACTGGACACACTGGGTTAGTGTCTAAAATAAGTCTTTTCTGATAAAATGGTTGCAAGTGGCACAATAAATGTTTCCAGTACTATAGTTTTCTCTCTTTGGTTACAGTCTTTACCTCTATCTGTGCAGGAATTTTTCAAGCAGACAAGTGATCAAGTCCACCCTCCTGGGTTAACTAAAGAGGTGGTCCCCAAAAAGGAAATAACACCAGAGTTGCCCCTTGCAATGGTTCACCACCTCGGAGGGCAGGTCTTCCCTATCCCTGGAGGTCCCAAACACAGGGTTCCCCGTTCCCTGAATCCAGGAAAGTTCCATGTCGTTTCACCGATCAATTGGCATCGATGGAGGTTCAAACAGTGCAAAGATCGAGAACCACACTGTTCCTGGGTGGGGGGTGGGGGAGAGCTCATCCTCCCCACATTGAAAGGAACTAGTCTCCATGGGCAGGAGCCCTGAATGACTTAGCCTCCCCTCCTGCTTGCTGGAGATGACAGTGCAGTATCCTTGTGAGAGAGGGTGAGCAGGAGCCTGGGCAAGCAGATAGCTGCCGCACCTTCGGTGCCATGCTTAGTAATGGTTGCCAGTGCACATCTGTGACCTGCATACCGTTGATCTGATTCATCGATGTCAGGACTGCATCAGGCACCAGGACTGCCATTGAGCGCTATGGTCACCCTTGATGCTGTTGAGGTGCCAGGGTGCCCTCGATGCCATTGGGGTACTTGTCCACCCTTGATGCTGTAAGGGCCTTCTGTGCCATAAGTATCTGTGGACGTGGCTTGATGCACCGGAGTCATTGAGCGCCTTGGGCCTTGATGTGGCAGAGTAGTGGCACAGACCTCTAGTGTCGGGGACCAGGTCTGCTATCAAGTTCCATGGTCTCCCTCGATGCCATCAGAACCACCCTCAATGTCGATGTTCTCAATGCCTCGGTGCCATCAATGCCCTCGATCCCTTCAAGGTGCGTGAGTGGCCACCCTCAATGCTGTTGAGGTATGTGGCCTCGATGTTACGGCTGCCCCAGATGCTGTCCAGGTGTGGGGCCTCTATGCCGTGGCTGCCCTCGGGGCCATCTAGGTGCATGGCCTCTATGCCGTGGTCACCCTTGGGGTTGTCTAGGTGCGTGGCTTCTATGCCGAGGCCGCCCAGGTGCATGGCCTCTATGCCATGGCCGCCCTCGGGGCCGTTTAGGTGCGTGGCCTCTATGCCGTGGTCACCCTCGGGGCAGTCTAGGTGCGTGGCCTTATGCTGTGGCTGCCCTCGGGGTTGTCGCGGTGCGTGACTGATGCCATTGAGGTGCAGGGCCACCATGGTGGCTCTTGGGGGTGTTGGCCATTGATGCCTTTCGTTGCCGCTCTTGACAATGTCGAGCACCACCAGTCAGATGTATTGGAATCGCCATTGAGTGCTCTGGTTGTCCCTGAGGCCATCACCACCGGGGCTCTTCAGAGCCCTCAAGTGCCACTGAAGCCCTCGAGCGACAATGATTTCAGCCTTGAACAGATCGAGCACCGGGGTCCCCATTTACTCAAGGCACCCTGGTACGTCGAGGCATCAAGGCACAGTGGTCTGGTGTCTTGACAGGGTATTGAGGGGCATTGGGTTGTTCCATCCCTGGCCTATGGCTGTCGGGCACCTTGGATGCCGATGATCTCAGGGGCCATTTAACCGCTGGGATCGAGGGAATCTGAGGCCCTGCCTGGATTTGTGCACCGAGAATCAGTCGAGCGATAGTGCTCTACTTAGTTGCCCTAAGGTTCAGCAAGTCTATTTCATGAGGGAGACTTTCCAGAGCAGCACTCTGGTGAAGATTAGGGGTTTCTCCCATCCTGCAGTCATCTTTTGATACCTGCTGAGCTCAATGGGCATTTTTTGATAAGGACCACTATTGCCGTTCATTCTTGCCTCAGGGACCCTACCTCAGGGAGGTGGGTTCTAATCCATCTAATTGGCAAGTATGCCTATCAACCTATCACCATATTTATGGCTGAGGGAGTTGCGGGACGAGGGATCTCACAACAGAGGTGCTGCTCTTTGGTTGCAGTGGCTTGCAAGCTATACTTCCCCATTTTAGAGATAACCCTGACTGCAGACAGGAGAGTCCTGGTTCATGCAACAATTTTTCCATTTACTGGACCACGTGCTTCTTTGGGGGATGTTTGTGCTGTCATGGCTGAGGTATTAATACCTAAGCCAGGTTTGGTGCAATCTGTTCTGAGATCACCCTTGCCCTGCCCTGATACTCTTAGAGTTTTCAGGCCGATGAAGAAATCCTGTTCAACAAGGGTTTGCACTTGTGGCACCCTGGCTTCCTGTCTCTTA
Source organism: Rhinatrema bivittatum (assembly GCF_901001135.1). NCBI lineage: Eukaryota > Metazoa > Chordata > Amphibia > Gymnophiona > Rhinatrematidae > Rhinatrema > Rhinatrema bivittatum. Next base: position 136,482,030 of record NC_042621.1, on the reverse strand, counting down.
GTGGAATGTTTCTGGATTTCTTCCCTGTGGAATTCACTCTGTTTCAGCTGTTCCAAATAGGATGAGGGCTCTGTCTCGATGTGTAACTCCCTACTTGGAATCGGCAGTGAGTTATTCGCTTTAGGGTTAAGTTATACAACCTAGTGACGTGGTTACCCCAGCAGTCCAGAAGTCTGCCTCCTTGTGTTCTTCGCTCCTTCCAAATTCCAGCTAGAATTTCGGGTGGAGGGGGAAGAAAAGCTAAAGCATTCGTGGTATATCTGCAGGGAAAGATACTTTTTCCCCTATATTTTTGCCAAGCTCTGGCCAATATTGCCTTTAGCTTTTCTCACTTCACTGGCTTGCCCAAAGTGTCCTCCTGTTCACCTGAACTGTCCTGTAGACAGGATGGCTAGCTCAGCCCTTCACAGGGTGCAGTGTGGGTGAGCTTCAGGCTTAACAGATCTCCCTGCTTGGGAGTTGGGCTAGCGATCCCATTCGGGGATTGCCTTTCATCCCCTGACACTCTTGATGCTGTCCTGCTGGTTAGCTATGTCTGGTGTTTTGGCACGTAGGGTCTGTCACAGACCCTGCCATTGTTGCTGATTTTTCATCCAAGCATTGGTTGGGTTTTCTGCCCTTTATGCTTATTAGTCAAACATGGGCGCACTTCTGAAGAGGCATTCTGTCCTTTGGATGTCAGTGGACCGCAGTTTCTTTCTGGGGAGTTCTCGAGCCCCAGTTGGTTTTTCGGTTATCTTGTAACACCAAAGAAAACTGTGTGGTCTTTATCCAAGAGTCCTTCTCTTGTTTACACCTCTAGACATTTTCCTGTATCCAGGAGGTTCTAGACCTGCTGTCATGGTCAGGGTTTACTGATCTGAAACCCTGCTTGTAATGTTTTCCACGATGTGGCGGATGCTTCTGCTCATACTCGCATCACTCCCTTGCCTTAGGTGCCTCTGCTACTCATTGGGGTTTTGTGTCTCAGTCTTTTCTATGGTTTTCTCTTTGTAGAATCCAGCTCTTTTCCCGCCAAGACCCCTTTGTAGGTTGGCCACCTCACAAAAAGTAGAGAAGTGGTGCTTTCAGCATGGTGCTGTTTCCCAATTGTCCTGCTCAGACAGCCTATAGCTTGGGATTCACCCGTGAGTGAGGACTACCATCCGGCTTGTTCTCAGAGATAGCAGAGTTACTTACCTGTAACAGGTGTTCTCCGAGGACAGCAGGGTGTTAGTCCTCACGAAATCCATCCGCCTCCCCAGGCAGTTGGTTTCTCCATGTATTAGCTATATCATGGACCGAGGGATTCAGCCTAGGGGGCAGGGTGATGAGTACAGCTGCACATGCTCAGTAGGGCATGTTTGAAAGTTGTAGATTCTTTGAGATCAAGTTCCGTGTCAGGCTTTATCCAATGATGTCACCCATGTGTGAGGACTAACATCCCGCTGTCCTTGGAGAACACCTGTTACAGGGAAGCAACTCTGCTTTCTGAGAGCGAGAGACTGGGGCACATCTACGCAGTAGCTTAGAAAAAGGGAGCCTGAGGGGCTCATGAGGCAGCATACATGCGCGGGAACTCCTACTGAACTGAGAGATTTGACTTTGTTTAATACAGGAATGTCAAACTGCAGTCCTTGAGATTCCACATACTGAGTATGAATATTCATGAATCATATTTGCGTGTTCTGCCGCAGTTGTATGCAGATATGCTTCACATGGGATATGTGGAAAACCAAAATTGCTGTTTGATACTCTGGCATAATATCTTTTGCCTGGAGAAGATTTCAGTATTTTCTGCACCAATATTAATTCGAATACTGTGGTGGCTGCTTTAGGTTCCACTGCTGTAGGAAGCTTTTTTTTTTTTTTTTTTTTAAGAAAGTGTGTAGAGAGAGAACACTTATCAGTATTACTACCTTGTTACAAACAGGTAAACTGTAGAATCACAGAAAGGTTCAGCAGTGGAAGGAAGTCCTTGAATCAGTGCTAAGTGTTCTGCAGCTGTACCCCCAGGCCCTGACCCAGAGGAGCAGGTCTAGGTGATGGGTGCATTGTTTGCAGAGATGTGGTCAGTCAGCGAGAGCTACATTCTGAGTGAATAATGACTATGCTAGCTGTACATTTTCTCACCCTCTGCCCACTGAGTATGACCAAATAGTGGCAACTCCTCTAAATAGATAAGGCAGGAAGAAAGACCCATAGTGCAGCATATTTCTTACATCTGTCAGGTTATACTATGCCACTTCACAGAAGTTGCTCCTACCTGCGCTACATCATCTGTTGGTCTCTTGGGACACCACTAGTATCATACACACTTTCATGCATGACAATGAAAGTGTTAATACAGGAGTGGTACTTTTTTCTGTTAGTGGCAGGTAATCATTAATATACATTTGGTTACTACTAATAATAGTACTAACATCCTTTTCATTACCCTCTGTAGTAATACCCATTAGTAAAAGTAGAGACTGGGAAGCCTGCCTAGTCAACTGATCCAACACCGTGTCCTACCTTTCCTGTTCCCCTATCACTGTCTTCTTTAACTCTTGCAGCTCTTTGTTAATGTTTTTCAGACTGATGATGATATTCTTCCTGTGTTTCTGCTGCTGTAGAGGAAGCAAAGGATTTAGTAACATTTACAGATGATGATAAAGTAGTTGGCAATGAGCAGTGTTAAATTATGGCATGGATATACACCCTCTGTAATGCACTATGAATAGTGCCTGTCAGCTTTTTTTTCTGTATAACAGTGCCATTGCCAATACTGCTACACTGTGGCATTCATTTGTCTATGGATGACACCGCTGTATAATATGATGCTCTTTTCCATTTTTCTTCTGCACTACGTAGGTATGCATGATTTGCAGTTGATGCTTCCTTAACCCTGGCCTCATCTATTTTTGGTAGACATTTCTTGTGGTGACAGTCTTAAAAGACTTGTCAGTAGCTGTTTCGTCTCGCTCACTACTTTCACCAGCATCAGTAGTAGACAAACACGTCATTGGTAGGACAACTTTTTCATTATCCTCTGTAGTAATACCCATTAGTAAAAGTAGAGACTGGGAAGCCTGCCTAGTCAACTGATCCAACACCATTTTAGTAATTGTCTGAACATTGACCTCACTAAAAATCTGCACATTGTAGCCATGTTGAGAAGAGGTATTCCCGGGTCGTGGGAGGAAAGCCTATGCATGTAAATGGCATTTTCCAATTTTCGCCTGTTCTTTTCCAGCAAAATACACTCAGAGAAAGGACAGGCAAGTCTCAAAGCAAAAGCAAGCTTGCGCTTTCACTTTGAAAATTGGTGCAAAGCCTGTGGATAAAAAGCACATACATTGTTAGTCTCCATGCGGACAGTTTTAAAATCTCCCTGTAACTTCCTGGCAGTGCATACAACCATTCCTTGTCTGACAATGTCTGCACAGTGCTAGGTTTATAGGATTTTACAAGTATCTGCATAGACTGACTGTCAGGCCGATTCAGTACAGTGCGCTCAGGCGCGCATCGTACTGTTGATGAGCCTATTAGTTAGTCCCGCTCGATACAGAAAGTAAAATGTGCAGCCAAGCCACACATTTTACTCTCAGAAATTAACTCCTGCTGGCACCGGGAAAGTGTACAGAAAAGCAGAAAAAACTGCTTTTCTGTACACCCTCCAACTTAATATCATAGCGATATTAAGTCGAAGGCCCCAAAGTTTAAAAAATCGGCCTGCGGGTTGGAAAACTGTTGCTCAATTTTGCCGGCTTCCATGTTTCGAACCTGTGGCTGTCAGCGGATTTGACAACAGACGCCAGTAAAATTAAGCATCAGCTGTCAAACCCACTGATAGCCGCCGCTTACGCCAATAAAGAGGCGCTAGGGACGCGCTAGTGTCCCTAGCGCGGGCCCTCATTTGCATACTGAATCACGTGCCCAGGAGAGCAGGTGCTTGCCTCGTAGCGCCGGCTCTTCCGCGTGGTTTACTGAATCGGCCTGTGTGAAAGGAAAGATTGCTCACTGTCTGTCATTGATACAGTTAACTTGTGCTATTGGTGGCAAAGAGAATATTCTAAAGAAGACAGATATATGACATACATTATAAAATTGAATAAATAAATCCTTTAAGTCGTATACAGAATTCAGTTCAGTCCATGCTAGCAGAGAGTCTCTACAAACAATATCAGAGAGAGGAAACTATATATTTTATATCCACTGACCTGACCTGCTATCATTAAGCTTTGTTTAGGAAAATGGCCTTATTTATTTATTTATTTGAAAAATGTATATTTCATCTATATTCAAGTGGATCACAAATGTAGTCATTCATAATTAAAAACAACGAAAACTAAAAGACAATCACTAAAAATTCAACAGAGACAATATAAAACAAAACCAGTTAAATAATGCATAAAACTCAAGAACCAAAAACAGTAGCATGCTGCTGTGAGACAAATTATCTTCAGATAGATGTAGATTCTAAATGAATGAAACTCTTGAATTAAACCCATATTTACCACTGTCAAACGTTCTTTACTGACTTCGGTGGACACTGCTAGGTTTTGCATGCACCATTATTCTTCATCCTTTGGATGCATGCACTGCCACTCCTGCTATTGGATTTTCTTGGGCAGCTCTGAAAGACTACAGTAATAAATATAAATGAAAAGTATTATTTTTTTTTAAAACAGGCCTACATCTGTGTGATTAGGGCAGGTGGTAATGTGTGAGGCCCACTGACTTAAACATGCATATTGTTTGTTTTTTTTTTTTCATTTATATTCAGCCTTTTATGACTTGTAATCCGTTTTGAAGTGGCCGATATTTAGCCACTTAGACTGTAAGCTGTGTAAGCTGTGGTATTTTCCTCAGTGCTAAAACAGAGCAGGGAACAATACCATGGTTGAGGTGCACCTAGTACAGTTTGCAAAATGGCGGCTGTACAGCACAGGGCTACCATTTTGTTTTATCAAAGGGCACAGATGGGCCCAAGGCATCTCCCCACCTGCCCACCCCAGCATTGGCAAAGCCTCAGCGGTCTTGAGAGACCCTCTTGTCCCAACCCCTTCCCATTTCCCCATGAAGCAACCAAAGTAACACTTTTTTTTAAACAATTTTTTATTTTTTATTTTGTGCCCCCCTCTAGGTGCAGGCCCTGCCCCTGAGTCCTCCCCTTCCTGGTCCTTACAGATGAAGCCGTGGTAATCCAGTGAGGCCCTGAAAGACCTTTTGGTTCTGGTCTCAGTGCTACCATTTAAAAATTTGCATGAAATAGGGCAAAGGTTTAACCTCTACCGGCCAGCGCCATGTTGAAAAATGGTGGTGCCTGATCTGGAGCTCTAGGAAGCGCTTTAAGCCCCACTGGATCATCAGGACTTAATTGGTTATGACTGGGGGGGGGGGGGGGGAGGTCAGGGCAGGTGTATGTGAGTGAGCGAGCTCCTGGGGAGGGGGGAAGAGTTGACTAAAAAGGAAAGGGTTTGGGGAAGTGGGTAGGGTCTGTGCCTAGGGACACAAAATTTGTTTAAAAATTATTTTTGTTATTCATGGGGCCTGGAGATTGAACAGGGATCTCTTGTGACCCCCAGAATTTTGCTAATACCCGAGGGGGAGATTCCTTGGGCCTTTCAGGCTGTGGGGCCACCGTTGCACAAACTGTACTGGGTGCACCTAAACCTTGGCATTTTCCCCACTGGGGAAAACATTGCGGGATTCAGAAAGCATTTAAGTGATACATTTGGGAGCATAGGAACATGCATTGGCATCCTGATGCATCCAGAGTTGTAGCCATCTTTCCTTGCAAAGTTTCAGGCAAGCCGCTTTATTTTATTTGCATTAGATTAGGTAGTAACGAGCTGAATTGAATGCATTACCGGGAATTAGGGAAGGAGAGAGAACTGTAACCTCCTAATGCAGCTTGGTAAATAATCCCCTAAAGTTGAACCTGAGGCAGTGGGGAGTGTGACAAGGAATGTCAATAGGATTTGAACCCTGGCTTCTCTGGTTTGCAATTTGTGCTCTAACTACTACTCACTTCTTAAACTGTTTACACATTTTTGTTAGATTTTTTTCCCTATCCATCCTATGTAGAATAATCCATACAGGAATAAAGTGAGTTAAGTGCACAGTAGCCTAACAGATCAGTGCTCACCAAATGCAGCAGACCTAAGTGACATATTTTATAGCATTATCACCTCCCTCCCTGCTAGGCAAGTGCCAACAATACATAGCACAGTGAGCGGTGGCAAGTAGGCTCAGCAAAGCAAAATCTCTCTAATCCCTTCCTCCTCTTTGAAGTACTGTGTACAGGTCTGGCGATCGCCGCTTCAAAAGGATATCATCTGGACGGAGTCTGTCCAGAGAGCAGTTAATAACATGGTCAGTAGGCTTCGTCTTACCCTGGAGGAAAGGAGGTAAATGGGAGATATAATAAGGACATTAAAATACCTCCAAGAAATAAATACACCGGAAGCAGGCCTCTTTCAATGGAAAGGAAGCTCTTAGAATAAAGTATAGATTCAGGAATAATTTAAGGAAATATTTCTTTACAGAAAAGGAGGGCGGGATGCATGGAATAGCTTCACAGTGGAGATGGTAGAGACCAGGACAGTATCTGAATTCAAAAAAAGCATGAGACAAACACAGAAGATGTCTGAGGAAAAGGAAGGGACCATAAGGCTGACTAGCAGACGTGGATGGGTAAACAGGATGGACCATATGGGCTTTATCCGCTGTCATTTTCTATGTTTCTCCTCTCCAAACCCTTATTTATACTCTTTCAAGGCAGACAGGATCTTTGTAGCGTGTTTTGAATAGTCTATAGGTGACTTTTCCACTGTAACCCGCTCCGAGCATCTGGTAGATGAATATGATTTATGCAGATTTTAGCAAAATCTGCAAGAAAAAAAAATCAGACTCTCTCTTTTCTCTGTGGATCCATAAAAAATCCTGAGCAGAAGAGCACATGTTTACTTATGAGAAGCAGTATTTTTTTTCTCATGGGTTTTGATTTGTTCACGCTATTGTTTTGTGATAACTCCACTGGCGGATCCATCCCTTCAGCAGAGACAGCCTTATAATTATAACAGCCTAAGGCACCCTAATTGAAAGCCTAATTTCCCAGCAGGAAAAAAGATGGACAAACCACTTAATTTTTCTAGACTCCTGTTTCTCACTTAATTCTATTTTCATGCTTTTATTTCCCTGGGGAAATGTAATGGTTTTCGGACTTGCATTTACCAAAGAATTAGCTTCCAGAAATGTGGCATATGTATTTTATCTCCACTGTTTTATCTTTTTTGGTGGCAACCAGAATATTGATTAAGGAGAATTTTCAAAGGAATTGCATGTGTAAATGTAACATTCTTTTAAAGCAATTTTCAAAGGCCCATTTACATGCTTACAGGTGAATTTTCAAAGGAGTTTTGCATGTAAATGTAACATATCGTAGCAATTTTCAAAAGCCAGTTACCCACATTGTGCATTTAACGTGGGTAAAACCTATGGGGTAGATTTTATAAATTTGTGCACACGCGTACTTTTGTTCATGCACTAGGCGCGAACAAGAGTACGCGGGATTTCAATAGATACACGCATATCCATTAAAATCCAGGGTCGGGGCGCGCGCAAGGCTGCCCAAAATCGGCAGCATGTGCGCGCCGAGCCGCTCAGCCTGCCTCCTTTCCCTCCAGCCTCCCCCCACTCCCTGGCCCTATGTACACCCCTCCCTACCTTTGTTGAACAAGTTACGCCTGCTCGAGACAGGCGTAACTTTGCGCAAGGCAGGCCAGCTGCTGCGTGCCATGTTCTAGTCCGGGGGCTGGTCCGGAGGCCGCGGCCATGCCCCTGGATGACGCGCCGTCGCGACACGCCCCTGACACGCCCCCCCCCCCCAGGAAAGCCCCAGGACTTATGCGCGTCCCGGGGCTTTGTGCGCGCCGGAAGCCTATGCAAGATAGGCTCGGCGCGCGCAGGAGGGGTTTGGGGTAGGTTTTCGGGGATTACGTGCGTAACGTACGCACGTAGCCCTCTGAAAATCTACCCCATGGATAATTCAATAGCGCATATTGTAGAAAATTTCAAAAGCTAACTTAAGAACATAAATCAAACCCAGCATTCTGTTTCCAGCAGTGGCCAATCCAGGATACAAGTATCCAAACATTAAATAGATCTCGTGCTACTAATGCTGGTAATAAGCAGTGGCTATTCTCTCTAAGTCATCTTGACTAATAGTTTACGGACTTCTCTTTTAGGAACTTGTCCAAATCTTTTTTTAAACCCAGCTAAGGTAACTGCCTGGCAACAAATTCCAGAGCTTAATTGTGCATTGAGTGTAAGAATTTTCTCCAATTTGTTTTAAATGTGTTACTTTCTAACTTCATGGAGCACCCCCCTCGTCCTTCTATTATCTGGAAGAGTAAACAACCAATTTACATTTGCCTGTTTTAGTCTTCTCGTGATTTTGTAATCCTCTGTCATATTCCCCCCCCCCCCCCCCCCATTCCATCCCCTTTATCATTTTGGTCGACCTTCTCTGTACCCTCTCCAATATATATATCTTTTGAGATGCAGCGACCAGAATTGAACACAGTACTCAAGGTGTGGTCTCACCATGGAGCGATACAGAGGCGTTATGACATTTTTCTATTTTATTCACCATTTCCTTCCTAATAATTCCTAACATTCTATTTTGCTTTTTTGACTGCTGCAGCACATTGAGCAGACAATTTCAATGTATTATCCACTATGATGCCTAGATCTTTTTCCTGGGTGGTAACTCCTAATATGAAACATTGTATAACTACAGCATGGGATTTTTTTTCCCTATATGCAACACCTTGCACTTGTCCATGTTAAATTTCATCTGCTGTTTGGATGCGCGATCTTCCATTTTTGCAAGATCCTCCTGCAATTTGTCACTATCCGCTTGTGATTTCATTACTCTGAATAATTTTGTGTCATCTTCAAATTTTATCACCTCACTCGTTCCCCTTTCCAGATCATTTATAAATTGTTAAAAAGCACCAGTGCAAGTACAGATCCCAGAGGCTCTCCAGTCTGAAAACAGACCATTTAATCCTACTGTTTCCTGTCTTTTAACTAGCTTGCAGTCCACAAAAGGAAATCTCCTCTTATCCCATGAATTTTTTAATTTTCGTAGAATCCTCTCATGAGGGACTTCTGAAAATCCATATACACTACATCTACTTTATCCACATGTTTATTAACGCCTTCAAAAAAAATATAGCAGATTTCTGAGGCATGACGTCCTCGGGGTAAATCCATGCTGGCTGTGTCTCATTAAAGCATGTCTGTCTATATGCTCTATGATCTTGTTCTTTAGAGTAGTTTCCATGATTTTTCCTGGAACTAAAGTCAGGCTCATCAGTCTGTAGTTTCCCAGATCACCCCTGGAGCCCTTTTTAAATATCCGGGTTACATTGACCACCTTCCAGTCTTCACGTACAATGGACAATTTTAATAATAGGTTATAAATTACTAGTAATAGATCTGAAATTTCATTTTTTAGTTCTTCCAGAACCCTGGGATATATACCATCTAGTCTGGGCAATTTGCTACTCTTCAGATTGTCAATCTGGCCTACTACATCTTCCAGGTTCACTGATTTAGTTTAGTTCATCACCCTTGAAAACCATCTCTGGGACAGGTATCTCCCCAACATCTTAGCAAAGAATTAATGTAGTTTTTCCATGATGCCCTTATATTCCCTAAGTGCCCCTTTTACCCCTCGATATTCTAACTGTCCAACCGACTTCCTCTCAGGCTTCCTGTTTCGGATATATTTTAAAAAGTTTTTATTATCAGTTTTTGCTTCTACAGCCAGCTTCTTTTCATATTCTTTCCTAGCCTGTCTTATCAATGTTTTACCAATGCTTGCTTTTTCCTGTTTTCTTCAGGTTAGACCCTTCCAATTTTTTTTAAAACTCTTTCTTTATCAAAGTTGTCTGGCATACAATATTTTAAAAGTTGTCAACAAGAAAAAAACAGGGTACAATATACAGAGGGTATCGATATCACAGTTACAAAATAATTCAAGTTCCCCAAGTTATTTTACAGTAATTCACACAAGATGGGGCCTATGGTGACCATAGTATTGATAATATATTTCCCATATAGTTTCATACTTAGAAGATTCCTTTTTTAAATTAAGACAAAGCTTTTCCAAATTGTCCACATCTCTCACTTGTGCTTTACAGTGAATTATAATAGGATAAAATTTCCAGAAGTTAATCATAGTTACACTGCAAACTTTCTGATACATAGGGGAGCCAGACAGGGCTGCCCGCTGTTGCCTCTCCTATTTGCCATCAGCTTGGAGCCTTTGGCGGAAGTGATCCGGAGGGCGGGGGATGTGCATGGGATATGCAGCAGTGGGAAGCAATACAAGATAACATCATCCGCATATAATGTAATCTTCTCCCTTTTAAAACCAATGATCTCCTTGCCAGTGGTGATGTCCATGATAGAACAGTTTGGTAGGTTATCCAGCTTACGGATTAACCCAGAAAAGTCCGAGATCCTCCAAGTGAACTTCTCAGCTGAGTTATTGCGAGTGGACAAACTCGCAATAACTCAGCTGCCTCGGCTTAGACCAACTTATGCAACAAAATTATGGCCCTCTAATTCAATCATTGATGGGGGACATTGACAAATGGGAGTGGCTGCGGTTCTCATGGTTTGGAAGGATGGCAGCGATTAAAATGAATCTATTACCTAAAATAAGCTACCTCTTTCAGGTACTACCTTGTTTACTTCCGGCTGGGGAATTGCGGCCACTCCAGTGTAAACTGTTTGCCTTCATTTGGCGTAGACGACCCCCACGGGTATCTTGGCAGCTATTATACAGTGCGGAGGGAGGGAGGACTTGGATTGCCATCCTTGCTGCATTATTATGTAGCTTCCCAACTGAAATTTGTAATAGACAGTCACGACCTGGGTTCCCTTAAGCAGGTGGGTATTGATAGAGCAGAACGTAGCAGGCGGGACTCCACTACAGGCTTTGTACTGGCCACTGTCCTGCACACCCCGGGAATTGGCTTCATTTCCCCCAAACCTTCAAACTACACTACACTCATAATTTGGAAACGATGGAAATCTAAATTAATAGGTACAAAGCAATATTCTGCTTTATCATCTATTCGGCATCTTCGGGAATTCCCCATGGGTAAGAGGAATCCGGTCTTTCGGAGATGGGCACACCGGGGTTTGATTAATCTAGGCCAACTGTGGCAGCAGGGGATGGTTCCCTTTTTCGATCTCCAAACCATGTTCCAATTACCAAGGGAGCATTTTTTAGCCTATGCACAAGTATGACACTTTATGGGCACCAAGGGACCCTGACAGGACCTACAACATCCCCGATCCATATTTGAAGGATATTGTATCTTGGCTGGAAGGGTACAGAAGGGTATATCTAAGGCCTATCAACTGCTTATCAATAGCTAAGAAAGGAGGGCCACACATTTGGTGGCGTGGGAACGAGATTTAAGAACCCAGTGGAGTGGGGAAAACTGAGAGGAGAGTTTCCGGACGCTCGGAAGGTTTTCAGTGTCCGCATCAATGATGGAAAACCGGTATAAACTCTTATATCGGAGGCATTATTCCCCAGCAAGACTGGCGCGATGGCATCCAGAGCGATCCCCTCTATGCTGCAGGCAGTGCACTCAAATTGGCACGTTCTGGCATATGCGGTGGCAGTGCCCCAGGATACAAAGGTTCTGGAGCACATGCCAGCAAATGGATGAAGCTGTACTGGGAGTTCGGGTCCCCCTGCAGGCAGGTTATTGGCTTTTAGAGCTTCCACATCAGGACTTAGATGATGAGAGACAGAAAATATTTCTATTCTTTACGACAGCTGCTCGTATATTGATTGCAGCCTAGTGGCGAACCCCGGACCCCCCCGGGCATCTCACAGTTGTGCACCAAACTGAGGCAAATACACTATATGGAGAAACTGACGGCTCTTAGAAAAGATACCTTACCCAAGTTTTCTAGAATGTGGTCCGCACTGATACGATATGTTGGGAGGGTGGAATGGACTCGCTGAAAGAATTCCTGTACTGCTCATGTACTTTTAATCTGTTTTATTTTATTTTCTTGTAATGTGTATGTCTTGTGGCCAAACCAGGGGGGTAGACAATTGTTGTTGAGGGACTGTCCATACAAAGTCCATTACGGGAACCTGAAAGGGCATTTGATATGGGTGGCTGAGAGAGATCATCTTGGAAATGTGACAATGTGATTTCTTCTGTATAAAGGGCGAGGGAGGGAGGGAAGTGAGGGAGACATACTAGAATGAGTCAGTATTTTTGCTTGACTCCCAGATTTAATTTGAGCGATCTGTATTTTTGTGTTAGCCAGCACTGTGTATGTATCTGGAAGTTATTATCTTGTTGTATGTTTTATTATTCATGTTTCTCAATAAAAATGATGATTAAAAAAAAAATTCCAGAAGATTGCAATTGAGAATCTAGCCGCCAATAACAGCTGCCCTACCAGTCTATTCAATTTTGGGGGTATAAGCAAGCCTGTCCAACTACCCAGCAGACCTAATAGAGGTGTAACATGAACCGGGATGCTAAGAATGTCAGATATTTCTTTGGTCACTTGTGACCAAAACCGATGTATACTCTGACAAAACCACCACCATGTATGTATGTGCCTCTCTGCCTGCATCCCCTCCAGCAAATGGGGCTCAGACATGGAATAAATTTAGAATAATACTCAGGTGTATAGTAAACTCTATGCAACAGCTTAACCATGAGTTCATTCCGCTTGGCACATATGGTAATATGGTGTGCCTATGTACATATGTTCTTCTAGGCATTAGCATTGATTTCACCCTAAATTCTTATTCCAGGCTTCGATCAAGGAAGATGCAGTGTCCAAACCATACTTCCCCTTTAAAAGGCCCCTATACCCCATAGCAATCCCTTTGCATTTGGCCCCCGAGTCAGTTAGCCATGTCTCCACCCCTTTCAGGGGACGAAGAGGTTGAAGTAAATTAAAGTGTTGCCCAAAGCGATCCTTAATTGAAAGGCAGTCCTTGACCCTGGATCTAGTTTCAGCTTCCAAATCCAGAAAAATCTACAAAAGCATCATCCTCCCACAACTGGGATATAAAGACTAAGCCTTATCTCTCCAGCACTTAAAAGGGTCAGAGAAAAATTATAACTTAATAGTATGGGGTTCTCATATAAAAGTGCAATAGGAGAAAAGATTCTCACTATTTATCCCCAAAAATGTATTTACTTGTCCCCAGACAGAGAGGGTATGTGCCAGTACAGGGCTTGTTTGACAGATTTTTACGGCATATAGCAGAACTAGGGGAAAGAAAAGGGAGCACAGCTAAATTAACCGTTTCTGCCTGCACTTTTTCCAAAACCAGCCACGTTGCCTCCAACCCCATTCAGCCAATCAGGCAGGCTAACCAATCTGCTAGCCCAGTAATACAAGCTCAGATTGGGGAGCACCATACCGCCCCGCGATTTAGGCAACCATAACTGCCCTAGCTGCACCTGGGATTTTTGCTTCCTCCAAATAAATTGAAGCGTTAATATATGTAGCTCTTCCAAAACCGTGGCATGCACCAGACAGGGGAGATGTTGAAACAAGTACAGCAATTGAGGTAGGATGTTCATTTTAAGTAGACCAATCTGACCCGCTCACGAAATGGTACGGTAATCCCACACAGCTATATCTTGTTTAATCTTGCTTATCATTGGTCCACAATTTTTAACATATACTTTTTTAAAGTTTTTAGTTATATTTATACCCAAATATTTGAAACTATCCTCTGCCTGACAAAAAAACAGAAAAACATTCTGGAAGAAGTATACAATCCGTGAGAGAAAATATTTCTGACTTCTCTAAATTTGTTTTATATCCTGATGGGCTTCCAAATTTTTTAAGAAGGTCAAGGAGTGCAGGTGCCGATGCAAAAGGTTTAGTGATGTATAAGAGGATGTCATCGGCATACAAAGAAATAAGATGCCATTGTCCTCCAAATCTCACACCTATAATCTCTAGGTGCTGATGGATTGCTTTCACAAGGGGTTCGATGACTAGGTTACACAATAAAGGGGATAAAAGGCATTCCTGTCTAGTGCCACATGCAAGCCCAAAAAAGGGGGCAAGGTGCCATTAATAAGCAAGCGTGCCTGTGGTCATTCATACATTGCTGAAATCCATGCTAAAAATATATCCGGGATAAATGTACAGGTTATCACTTCAAACTGAAATGGTCAAGATGCTCTGTCAAAAGCCTTTTCTGCATCTAAGGATATTAAAAGACCTGAAACACCCTTTTACTTAGCTAGATGTAGGATATTAAACAGTTGCCTTGCATTGGAAGAAGATACCCTGCCCTGGACAAAACCAGTTTGATCATTATGGATCAGTTTAGGGGAGGACCTGCTCTAGCCTCATTTGCAAAGTTTTAGCCAGTATTTTTATATCAGAGTTCAGAAGAGAAATGGGTCTATATGACCCACACTCAACATCTTTGCTAGGCTTAGGAATAAGAAAAATGGTAGCGTCCACATATCTCTCAAAGAGGACGTGGCCAACCCAGCCACATTGAAAATCGAATATAAAAAAGGCACTACCTCTTGAAAAAAATAGAAAATATATATATATAGGGTAGCCATCTGGGCCGGGACTCTTACCTCCTGATAATACTTTTACAGCCTTTGGGATTTCTAACATAGAAATTTGCTCCACCAGCCTCTCAATCTGACACGGTTGAAGTTTAGGCATATCTAGACCATTCAAGAAGGTGGTTTTATCTTGTTTGGTCGCATGAATAGAGTCAGTGTATAAATTTGTAAAAAAAAAATATTTTTTTTAATTAACAAATAATTGCTCCAGTTTTTTATAATTAGAAATGAGAGTGCCATCAAGCTTCCTAACCTTGAGAATATAGGCCTTACTAGCCCATTTCTTCATAGCTCTAGCTTTATATACATGGCTTATCACCATGTATATAAAGTTTTAATCTAGTAAATTTTAAGAGCTTTACCAATCTTATCAGGTTCTAAAAATTGGAGCTCTCTCTTAGATGCTTCTAACAGTCTTAACGTTCGAGGTGAACCATTATGTTTATGAAGACTTTCCAAGACCTGAATTTTGTCCATAAGAGCTTCTGCTTATTTTTTTTCATCCCTTACAGAGAAAGCTGGCAAAGCCAATTATCCTTCCATGTAGGTAAGCTTTACAAGCCTCCCAATGCTGAGTAGGCTTACAGTCCAACTCAGGGTTGTGGATGTCATACTCCTTAATGGCCTCCTGAACTAAAATTTGAAACTGTTTATTACCCATTAGGGAGGGTAATAAACAAAAAAGATCGCACCTGAACAGTCTGAAAAGAGTTATAACTGAACTGGGTGGTGATCAGAAATGGTGTTGGGTAAGATGTTGCTGCCTTGCATCAAGGGAACCAAATTAGGGGAGCACAAAAAAATTATCTACCTACTTGTACATGTTATGTCTTGAAGAATAGGTGACTGGGAGCTGGGGAGGGAGGTCCCTGGCCACAGCAGATTTTAATGGGGGGTAGGTAGGAGGAGCCAGGGAGGTTCAGCTAGGTAGGCCTGGGCCCCAGGCTCAGTTACATTGTAATAGCAGGAATGGGAGTCAGAGTTCCGGGGAGGGCCAGCTGGGCAGATCCGTGCCCCAGGTTGAATTGCAAGAGGGTGCTTCTAGGGCTACAGAGCCTTTTTTAATATAGTGCTCTTTTTTCTTTTTTTTTTAATTTGGGGGGATTTTTTTTGCAGTGTAATGATTTGGGGTTTTTGGGGGTTTTTTTCTGGGTTTAGCAAACAAACGGAATTGAAAAAAACTTAAATGCACTTAAAAAAAAAAAAAAAAAAAAGCTGAAATGAAAAATAAAACAACCAAAAATGAACTGAATCCCTATGTTGTATCATTTGTCAAAATCTGTATTATAATTAACTTAAAACACAGGGATAGTGGAACATAGTTCATTCCTAATGAACAGATTAGGGGAAAAGCCTGGTTGAACAGCCACACCTTTGCTTTTTTCCAGAAAGTGAGGTAACCTGATTCATGATGAATGGGTAGTGGAACCTTGTTCCAGATCTTGGGAGCAGAGTAGCTGAAGGCCTTTAGTCTTGTTCAGGTCACTTTAGTGGAAATCAAGGGGGAGGAAGGGGAAAAAAAGACCTTTTGGGAGGATCGGTGCCCGCTAGTGAGAGTGAAGGAGGCAGGGAGATGAGAAAGAGTTCAAAGTTCATGTTCCCTTGACTTTCCTAGTGATGGTGGAATGAAAGGAAGTACCAGGTAAATTGTCATGGGACGATCAGTCCGCATTTTTTTCAACACTAGCTAATGGGTCAGTGACGTAAATCTCCATACATCCAAAATTATTCTGGTTTTGGGGCATTGCCAAAAATGAGGATGTTATCTTCTTGTCTCTTGTTTTTATTATACCACTTATTGCTGTCCTATTGTAATAT
Organism: Rhinatrema bivittatum; assembly: GCF_901001135.1. Taxonomy (NCBI): domain Eukaryota; kingdom Metazoa; phylum Chordata; class Amphibia; order Gymnophiona; family Rhinatrematidae; genus Rhinatrema; species Rhinatrema bivittatum. The sequence continues at coordinate 136,465,573 of NC_042621.1, read as the reverse complement.
TTTTCATTTTAATGTTGGGAGGGATTTGTTAACATGAAATAACAGGGAGACGCTTGTTCCCTTTTGTTACAGGTGATACATAGAACTGCATGCTTGTCCTAGCACAGATCTGGATTAGAATTGAATGGAGTTAGCTTCCTTTCAGCCTACTAAAAGATGTTTTCAGGTTCCCAAGTTCATGAACTCAAAAACAAATTTTTGAAAAAGCATGGGCCTAGTCACCACTAGGGGTCCTACAAAGACTGATGCACTAGGGCACATTTAACTGCAATTTGAGAGCATAATATCCTACACTTGGAAAAGGCAGCAGGGAGGCCCTGCACATCTTGGGAAAGGCAAACCTTTTTATGAGTGTGTTAGTGTAGTGTCTGTGGTGGTGGTGCTTCCTGTGCGCATATATATATATATATATATATATATATATATATGTTTGTTTTTTTTTTGTCAGTTTTAAGAATTGTAAATCGACAGACATTTTGAAAAGAAAAAGCAGAGCTTAGATGCAAAACCACTAAGTTTCAAATATAAAATATCTGTTATGCTTGGCGATCTGCAGTCTGCTTTCATGAACCGCTGCATTCACCCTCCAGGCCAGATCTTCCCAGCTGGCTTCCAATGCGGCATGATCCCTCCTGGCCTCTTCATTGCAAGATGCTGCTGATGCTCCACGTGGCAGGATGCCACTGACTCCTGTTGGCCCTGCTTTTGCTAGGGCGCGCGCACCCGTCGCCCTACTTAAAGGACCAGCGATGGGAAAATCCTCAAGGCGCCTCCTGATGGACCTCACTTGCTCAGGCCTATAAATGGCCCTTGCTGACCCTCCTTCAATGCTGCAGCAACAGGTCCCCCTACTCTTGCAGTAGAGCATGTTGCTCCAGCATCTTGTCTTCAGTTCTCCTTGCCTGCTTGAGCTTCTCTTTGCCAGACCTTCCCTGCCTATGTGTACCTGCTTCCCTTTCCTATGGATACTCAGTTTTGACCTCAGCCTGATCCCGGATATGCTTGACTGCTGCCTGCCACTGACCACTGCCTGCCATCAGATACACTTCACCGCTGCTTGCCCTGATTATCGCCCAGACCTTGGATTCGTGTGACCTCCATCTGCTTTGATCCAGCTACCCGAGGACGACCACCTCTGCCATTAGCAGAGACCCTACCTAAGACCTGCCAACCCTGGCACCCAAAGGCTCAACCCGAGGGGAATGAGGGCTGGTATAAGCGAAGCTCCAGCTGGGCCTCTGCTTCATCCGGGTCTGCCTGCCTATGGTGGAAACCTGCAGGGCTCCTCCCTGTAGGTTGCACCAATCCTGCCTCAGGTCAAGGGTCTACTAACGCAATAATATCACACTGCCAATAATTAGGTATGTTATTCCTACAGTGTAGCCCTACCCTTAGTTCCTCTCATGTGTTATATCATGTGATAAACTATGAAAGGCAGACATTTTTAATTGGACTTTTTCTAGTATTGTAATAATTTTCTATTTATACAGCTTTTTTTCACCCAAACAAGGATGCAGAACATCAGGGAAGTACGCAGGCTTGCCAATAATGAAATCAACTGAATAGCAAGGCTGTTTGGTATGAAAAGTATCTAGCAAGCTGTGTGATCATTTGGCAAGTTACCAGAGAAGAGAATTAATTTAAGCTTACACACATGAGTCCTAAAATAATTGTTTGTAGAGGAATGATGCCTATATATGTCATCAAATTGCTGGTGAAAATATTTATATTGGATTGAAACGAATAAGCAATATGTTACCGATCTCTTATTACTTCTCCCAGGGGCCTTCACCGGAAGGAAGGGAGCAACCAGAGCAATTGTATGGGATGCACATTGTAAAGGGCTCCACAGGCTCTCTGCCTTCCAGAGCCAAAGGAGGCAGAGCCCTCTCTCCTCCCTCCCCCACAGTACCCAGTTTACTGCCAGTGGCATCCTACAGGATGAGCGTGATACTGCTGCTGCTTCTTCCCCTTCATGACAAAAAACACATAGGGCCCTATAGTCTTGTGGTATCTGCTGTCTGGTTAATAAGATATGGATTGTATAGAGTGGTCCACGCTGGACGGGGAGCCAGAGCCATGGGACGGATTAAAGGGCAGCACAGTACGGCAGCCGAGTCTGAGCAAGTGGCTGATTGATGTGGAGTGGACACAAAAATCAGGAATTATGAAGAAGTGGGGATCAGGGAGAGAGGAGGACAGGGAATGTGTTGTAAGAGCCCAGGACTAGGGGTGAGAGAAGACCAAAAATCAAGATTAGGGGAATGGCTTTAAAGAGAGGTCATCACATGGGGGGGAGATGGAATAAAGACCATGGATCAGGGAACGTAGAAAGGAAAGGGCTCTAGATCTGGAGGGGATAGAAGAAGAAGGATAAGTACTTGGCCTTGGGGGGGAGGTGAGGTCCATGGAGGAAGGAGAGGATCTGGGCAGTCGCAAAGGGTGGGCAAACCAGAAAACCACCCTGATCGCCAAGCCATGGGCAGTGCCACAGACAGGAAGATCAATGTGTGAAGGAGAACACAAGAACAGCATTGCTGATAGAAGCATCAGTACTCAGTGACCTCTGTGGATGGTATGGAGAAAGCAAAGATCCTTAAATATCAAGAGATGGAATCAGAAACCAAGAAAATGTGGCAGAAAGATACAGAACTAGCCCCAATCATACTGGATGCCACTAGTCTGATTAAGAAAACTTTTCAAGCACATCTTGATATGTTTCCTGTTATGATTACAGCTTATGAACTCCAGAAGGAGGATCTCTTTGTTACAATGCGAGAACTAACAAGGGCATTAGCAATACATTTGAGAGACTGAGATCATCCCCAACAAGCCATGCTTTACGAATGAGGTTCATTCCTGTCAAGGAATGTGCAAAACAAACCCAATTGAAAAAATTTCCCTGTAACAAACCTTTTTGAATCTGTCTGTGAGTCTGAGGGCACACAAGCTTAAAAGAAAAAGAGGGCTGCCAAAAGCTTCTCTTGCCCTGGGCACTGTTTTGTCCTGCATCTGCCCTGCCTGGGATGAGGGAGGAGAGATGGAGAAGGGAGAAGACCTGGAGGGTAAGGAGGAGGAGGCGGGGCACTGCTTACTTTCTGTCCTGGGGCCCAGTGTGTTTAACATTGGCCCTGACACCTTCATCCAACTCTTTAACACATCAGTATCCGTTGATAATTTCATAAAACATCTTCACTTTACATTGCACATTCTCAACTAATGTTGTCTACCCAATAACACAACTAACCAACCACAGGCTGCAGGACTAGAGGTGTGCGCAAACCTGAACTGTGAAACTGGCGATAACTAGACTTGTTGCCTTTGCATATATCTACTTCAGCAAGCTAGCCTGACTTAGATCTCTATTTGGCTGTGGAGTTCATAAGAATCCTTTTTCTGCAAATTTTCTGTGATCAATAAAAGTTATAAAGATGTCCGGAAGCAAAATGCATTGATTTTGGCCGTTGGTGGACCGTGCCGTTTGTCAGGGAGGTTGGTTCACTTTGAGAATGCTTTTGTGGCCATGACATCTTCAGTCATTTGTGGGACTCCTGTGATGCCTGCTCTCTCCGCCCTAGAGATGGCGTCTTGAGAACAGATTTGAGATATGTTGACAAAGCAATGAGAGGAGGCTTTCGCTGCTTACTTGCCCATGTTGTGCTAATTAGTGTTGGTCATAACTTTCAAGTAGTGGCAGTTCAACAGTTTTCCAGCACTAAAGGGCCTATTTACTAACTGGTGTTAACTCCCTAATTCGGTGGTTGACTTGCATTAAAAACATGTTATTGGCAATGCTAAAAAAAAAAAATAAAAATTGGTGGGATGTGGAGCTGTGTTTTATGCAAATGTGTGCAAAGGAACTTGTTAATATAAAAAAAAGCTTAATGAGGATTACAATAAACCTTGTAATGTTAACTAAACCTTGAAATGTTAACTACATCAGCTATTTTAATTGTAACCTGCCTTGGGCTTCAAAATGTTAGGATGGGCATTCACGTAAATATATAAATATAATGTATAAGTAAGGCGTGCAGTTAACTTTCTCTGAGAGCATTAGTAGGCTAACACACTTGCTGATACTTTCGGGTCTCCCCAGGATCTTTAAAGAGACAGGCAGGCTCGAGCTACAAACTCCCCCCCCCACCCCCCATCCTACTCAAAATCTTTCCTCTCAAACCAGATCCCTCTCTGCCCCCCCCTCAGCACACCCCCATAACATATGTAACTTTCTTAGCTCCCCATCTCCTGCACATAAGGGGCAAAGGGAAGCCTTGGGTAAGCCGGCATGATTTTAAATTATGGACCCAGCGGTGTGAGTAACTAGAGATCATTCCTGTCCTGGGGAAACCTGGAGGCTCTGACTTGTAGGGTCATGAGGAGAAGAGAGAGAAGGGTTGGGCAAGATCTTTTGGGCATCGGGTGGGAGGGAGTTAGCTAGGGGAAACGTGCTGATGACTTGCATATGTTGGAGGGGTGTGCTGGGAAGGGTGGGTTTTTGTTTTTTTTTTTTGTGGAGGGGAGGGGATTTGATTGCAGGAAGGGGGTTGCTGCCCCTTTTAAGATTGGGGGGGGGGGGGGGGGGCGGCAAATAGCCTGGAAACTTAAGGATCAGGGAGGCTCGAGGCAAGGGATGAGATGGCATCTCCAGTACTGCACAAGTCAAATCATTGAGGGGGCCACGGGTGTTTCCCCCCCGCCCCTTGGAGTCTGGCCTTTTCGGTGATTTGAAATGTTGCAGAAGAGAGAAGCAGGGGGCAGAGTGCCCAGAGGAGTGCCACACTCCTTTTAACGTTTCCCCAGCATTTGCCCCCTGGAGATGGGTGAATGGTGGAGGTATGTGTGTGGCGGATTCTCTCCAAATGAGTGAAAGGGTATTAGGTGTCCTAGGCGAATTTTACAGCCTTGCGCCCCATCCCTCCTAGCCCTTGCTCCACACAATTAAACATTTTGCATTTTTTTATTTACATTTTTTTTTGCCGCCTATATGAACAAGCATTCTAATATTTATATATATAAAATATTAAAACACACTTTACAGCTCAAAAAGATACAACTTAAAGTAAACGAGCTTTCAGTTTTTTACGACACTGCCTCACCTTGCCTAATGGTGGAACCACCTCTGGTGCAGACATTACTGCCACTGGGAATGTCTGCACATTACTGGCTACAGGACCCTGGGATTTACAAAAGTGGGGTAATCTGTGTCGTTTTAATTCACATTATTGAACAGAAATTCTTACATTTGGTATGCCTTTGATGTCACTCAGCTGAAATCTCATGCCATTCGTATTTAATTTCCAAGCCAAATTCTAACTGAAGAATAATGAAATTTTGCTATAAATTATAGGATGAAGAAACTGCATTCCTTCATTTTTCTAATCTGGAACCAGTTGTGCAAAGGCTCTCTCTCCACAGACTGATTAGCTGATAGGGCTGCTTCAGCAGTAGCCTTATAGAGGTATGGCATCAGACATACTGCTTTTTCTCCTCTTCCCCTTCAAATTGAGGAACACTGCATGATTAATTCCTGCCTTTCGCCCTTTTTTGGGGCAGTGCACGGAAATACTGAACTCTTCTTTGGTAGCACAGGGGACTGGAATAACAGGACCCAGCTGATGCCTCCTAAACAAACATGCAGCCTGTTTCCATGGCAATGGTCAGTAGTCATGCTACTGCAAAGTACCTTGTCTCAGAGATGGAGGAAAGCATTTTAACCAATTCAGAAACAAGCTACCCAGTACATACAAAATGTTCTGCTTTGTTCCCGCTTCCCTGCACATACATAAACCCTTATGCGGAAAGAGCTCTGACAGCATAGAATTTTGCACAGCAGCAACATTACTGAACAAAACAAATATGAAAAGATTGAGAGCATAAACCTACATTAAAACAGACAAACATTATAATGCTGTAGTTCTTCTCTGTGCAACATGAGATCCACATCTAGTAAATAGTTGGTAGGCATTCTTTCTACTAAGGAAGTTATAGGAAGTCCATATTAAAAAGTCATGTAGATGGATAACGTAATAGTTGTCCATCTAAATGGCTTAGCTGGCTATATTCAGCCCTTATCTGGCTAACTGGGAGAAGTTGTTAGCTAAGTTAACCAGTAAACTCCAATATTCAGAGTTAGCTGAATGACTTAGCCGGTTAAGTCTGGTTGAGTCAAAGAGCTGTCCTAAACTTAACTGGCTATAGTTAGCTGGCTAACTAATTAGGATAGCAGGCTATATTCAGTAGTATGGTTGCACCGTTGAATTTGCCTCCAAAATTAGCCGGATAAGTTTATATAGCTAACTTTGCTGTACAGACTGGGGTAGATTTTCAAAGGGTTACACACGTAACCCCCGAAAACCTACCCCCAACCCCCCCCCCCCCCGTGCACACTGAGTCTATCTTGCATAGGCTGCTGGCACGCGCTTAGCCCCGAGACGCGTGTAAGTCCTGGGGGGGGGGGGTGGCGTGTCACGGCCAGCGTGTCATCGGGGGCATTCCGGGGGCAGGGCTGTGGGCGTGGTTCCGGCCTGGGGGCATGGCCGCGGCCTTCAGACCCGCCCCCGGACCGGAACATTGCGCACCGGCACCGCACCTTGGGCAGGCGTAACTTTTGGATTAAAGGTAGGGGGGGTTTAGATAGGGCCGGGGGGGGGGGGGGTGGGTTAGGGAGGGGAAGGTGCGGGAGGGGGGTGGAAGGAAAGTTCCCTCCGATTTCGGAGTGGCCTCGGAGGGAACGGAGGTAGGTTGCGCGGCTTGGCGCGCTGACGGATACGCGCGTATCTATTGAAATCCAGCGTACTTTTGTTTGCGCCTGGTGCGCGAACAAAAGTACACCTGCGTGTATTTTTATAAAATCTGCCCCACTGTGTTTGAACATAGACCTCTTTTTCTACTAAGGAATTGATAGATGTTTAGAGCTGCTCTTAATCCTTCATCTGGATGAAAGTAAATTAGAAAAATATTGACAAAGAAAGTTTATAATGCATAAGTTGTACTCTTTTATGGCTTTTAACATGCTAATATCTCTATTTTAATGGCAGCACAGCCCTGGTATAACTTTGCCATATACAGAGTCTACTCTGCTGACAAGGGAGTGTGCATATGTTTCAAAAATTATAAATCTATCAACAGTGAATTGAACTTGTGTTCTGATTTAGACAAAATGGATGCCAATTGTAGTTTATGTATAGTAATCATGTAACCCTTATGTAAAATTCCCTGGGACTTTGGACTGGGTGGCTCTAAATAAATACTTATCATTTTTCATCACAGTTTTCTATAAACTATACAGTTTGTCCTGCTTTGCTATTGATTCATTTCATTATTTAAAATTTATATTCTGCAGCACATAGGTGCTCATAGCAGATGTCATATTATTCCTGCAAATATTATTGTAAATACAAATAAATATATATATATATTAAAAAACCTGTTATCAGACAAAATATTTTTCAACTTTTGGTCCATTATCAGACTTCAGATGCCTTTAGACCCGTAATTTTCTGTGGTTCTATGAATACATAAATTTAATATTTTAAATTGAGTACAAAGAATTAAAGTGATTGAAAAGTTTCATATTTAAATGCTTTTTTTTTTTTTTTGCAGAATGTTGTTTAGGTTCTTTGAGGCTGCCTCAGGAAGGCTTAACCAAAATTAATATATTAGGCAGGCAGAACATTCATGATTATCTTAAAGAGGAGTAAAATCTCTTTTGTGTTTTATCCTCGGTGAATCGAGCCTAATGTTACTCAATTCTAATTGTGTAACCTGAGGTAGAGCTATAGCCATTTGTAGAGCTGTGATGCAAACCTCGAAGGTTCAATCATTCATCGTTGGGCCATACTTTCTCCCGATTACCACAGCATTCGTTTGATATTTAGGTCTTTATTGTACAATATGAGTTGTATAAAATATCCTGCACAAAAATGAGTCCTTACAGGAAAAAGATGAATATGCGCCACGTTAGCCCAGATATCTTTCTTTGGCATAACAAGGGCTGAGTTAAGGCCTGAATGATTTATTAATATGTTGCTGGTGTAAGGGCAATTTTGAAATTGCTTGTGGAGCTTGCATCTGCAATCTAATTTTCAGTTTTGAAAATTTGGAGCCAGTGGGAATTGCTGGCACAAACGCATCTGTGAACGTTGCATGTGATTTCTCTGCAGGTGCAAAATTATGCATAGTAAAGCGGACACAGGGATTTCAATGTGACGTTGCTGCACTTACTTTGCCTTCCCCGCCCTAACCTTGCCTCAGCCATGTGTATTTTTAACATGTTCAAAAGTACATGTGCTGCGAAATAATGTGCATTCTTTTGGCCACTTTGAGGGGGAGGGCCCTTTTTCAAGCAGCATTAATCATTAATGTGGTTAGATGCTTTTGAAATTTGTCTTCAGCAAGAGTAATTTTCAAACGAATTTCCATGGTTGTTTTTACTCACAGAAATGGCCTTTTGCAAAATTGCCCATTTGATAATTCAGGTAAACATATGTAAACATATGTCTGGCACATAATTTTACAAATACTGAGTTGGAGGTGTTCTGGGGGTGGAGTTGGGGAGGAGTGTTTAGGAACTTCAAAAGTATGCATGTACATTTTCTCTAAATATTTGTTCACTCATTAGCAGATTATTATTTACAGAAGAGAATGTATGGGAAGAACTAAGAAAGCTGAAAGTGGACAAGACCATAGTGCCAGATGAGGTACATCCCAGGATACTAAGGGAGCTTAGAGATGTGCTAGCAGAACTGCTGAAAGACCTGTTCAAGATCTCTGGAAACGGGAGTGGTGCCTCAGTAGTGGTCCTGCTTCACAAAAGTGATGCTAGAGAGGAGGCTGGAAACTACAGGCCGGTTAGCCTTATCTTGGTGGTAGAAAAAATAAATGGAGAAGGAGACTGTGCTAAAGGAAGGAATAGTGAACTAGCTATAATATAGTGGGTTGCTGGACCTGAGGCCACATGATTTCATCAGAGGGAAGGGCCTGTCAAACAAATTTGATTTTTATTTTTTTTTTATTAGGTGGCTAGAGAATTAGATCAAGAAAGAGCACTTGATGTGATCTACTTGGATTTCAGCAAAGCTCTTGATATGGTCCTACATAGGAGGCTTATGAATAAAATGAGAAGCCTGGGAGTGGGTGATAAATTGGTGGAATCAATTACAAATTATTTGACTGACCAGAGACAGCGTGTGATAGTAAATGGAACTTAAGCGGTACCTCAAGGATCAGTTTTAGGACCAGTTCTGTTCAGTATCTTCGTGTGTGGCATTGCAGAGGGGGTAGATGGAAAAGTTTGGGGTTTTTTTGGGCAGGTGACACTAAGATCTGCAACACAGTGGGCCCGCCTGAAGGAGTAGAGAATGAAAGGCAATTTAAGAAAGTTTGAAGAGTGGTCAGAAGCTTGGCAGCTGGGATTTAGTGCCAAGAAGGGCAGAGTCATGCATTTAAGGTTCAGTAATGCAGAAGAACTGTATGAGATTGGGGGTGAAAGTCTTATGTGCATGGACTGTGGGAGAGGGACCTAGGGGTGATAGTGTCTGGTGATCTGAAGGCAATGAAAGAATGTGACTAGGCAATGGCAAAAGCCAGAGGGATGCTGGGCTGCATAGAAAGAGGAATAACCAGCAGAAAAAAGGATATGATAATGCCCTTTTACAGGTCATTAGTGAGGCCTTACCTGGAGTATAGTTCTGGAGACCTTAGCTCAAAAAAGATAAGGATAAGATGGAAACGGTCCAGAGGAAGGTGTCCAAAATAGTTCGGGGTCTGCATGAAAAGCCATATAAGATAAGACTGAAGGACATGAACATGTATACTCTGGAGGAGAGAAGATGCAGGGGAGATATAATACAAACCTTTTAAATACCTCAAAAGTATTAATATTGCACAAATATCAAACCTTTTTTGTTGGAAAGAAAACTTCATGATATGAAACTCCAGGGGGACAACTCAGAACCAATATCAAGAAAAATGATGGATGCATGGAATGCCCTCCCAGAAGAGGTGGTGAAGATGAGAATGGTGATGGAATTTGAAAGGGAATGGGATAAACACTGCGGATCCCTACAGGCTAGTGCAGTGGTTCTTAACCTTTTTCCCATCGTGACACACCTGACAGGCCATGCTCACATGTGTGACACACTGCTCGTTACAATTTACGGAGGAAATAAAAAATAAAGGTCCGGTATTATTTTTATTGTTAAGAATGACACAAGGAAAAGATACATATTCTGTCTGAACAGAAATTGCATAAATAGAAAACATCCCACACCAAATCAGCACCAATTTCCAGCACTTAACATTAAACACCTTACCTAAGAAAAGGCAACACTGAAAATATTACACCAGACCTTAAGACACCAATACATCTCCTATTAGGAAAACGGACCAAGTCAGGCTGCTATAGAGCCCTACACAGAAACTACACGCCAGCAGAAAACCTCACCTGAATCACATGTGCTGACCCTCACCTAACAAAGAATAAAGAGACCATAAAGCATAACTAGAAGCATGCAGACAAAACTGAATTGGAAACTGCAACAAGCCAGAGTCTCTATATGCAGTGTAATAAAGGAAAAAGAAACATCACCCAACCTTATAAAACAAATCAAGAAATATAAAATCAGTAGCAGTAAAACCATACTAACAAAAAGAACAGATTATTTCAAAACAGCGGATGAATGGAATATCCAACAATTAAAAAATCATATAAAAAATGTCTAGATACCAATAAAATATTTCAAAATAGCAGACACAAAGACCCAGAAATGAAAAATAATAAGGATACCAAAAATGTTTTGCTCTGCATACCTGGGAACGTTTGATATCCAGATGCCCTGAGATTGTTTTGAATTAGCAGGAGGTGGGGTGGTTTACTTGCAACTTTCTCCTCCCCCCTCTCTCTCACACTGGCTCTCAATCGCTCACATATACACGTGCTTTTTCTCTCTCACTTATATAGGCTCTTAATTACACATTTACACACATGCTGTCTATCTTTTCAGGCTTACACACACAGGCTTTCAATCATATACATACATGCTGTCTTTTTCTCTCACACACAGACTCTCATTCACATGCTTACAAACATGCTCTCTCTTTCTCTCATTTACACACAGGCTCTCAATCACATACTCACATGCTCTTTCACCTAAACCAGCTCTTAATCACACACAGACACAATTGCTGTCTTTCTCTCACTTTCACATATGCTCTCAATCACATACTCACATGCTCCCTCACCAAAACCAGCTCTAAATCACACACTTGTTCTATCTTTCTCTCACTTTTACACATGCTCTCAATCACATACTCACATGCTCCCTCACAAAACCAGCTCTCAATCACACACATACTCTTTCACATGTACAGGCTCTCAATCATTCAGATACATGCTATCTCACACACACACACACACACACACAGGATCTCAAACACACGTTTGCTCATTCACTCACTCTCCCACCCTTCCCCAAACTAGCAGCAGCCTCCTCCACTTCTAACCCTAAAGGCAGCAGCAACCTTATTTATTTATTTTAACATTTTTATATACCGATAGCCATTTACACATCGTACCCGTTTACATAGAACAAAAAGGACAAGCCATAAATGAGGCGTATCTTTTACATAGAACAGAGAACAGTTAATAAAATAACAAGTAAACATTAAAGGAAACTTTGGTTAAGGATTTAAACAAGGAAGATCATAAATATGCAATGAATGGTTAACAAGAGTTCTAAGAGCGTAGGTAAATAAATATTCGGTAGTTCACATTAGCTAGATGAGGGTATTTGCAAAATTAATTGGCAGAGGGGTGCACAGGGACAAGAGTTGATTTGACAAGTGTTTAAAAGCTAGGGTATAGAGGACAGGGGTAGGATAGAAAAGTCATGGGCGAACCACTGAGACCAGTCAGGTCGTGGCACTTGAGTGGGAGCTGAGGGAGAGCAGGTGTAAGACTATTGAGGGATTTGTGGCATTGAGGAATTTAGGTGAAGGCCTGTAGAAACAGCCATGTTTTTAATTTATTTTTTTTAACTTTGGTGTGAAGGTTTCAGTGCGTAGGTCATGCGGCATGGAATTCCAGAGGGAAGGGCCAGCTAGGGTTAGCGCTCTTTTAGAGGTAGAGGAAAGTCTGAGTTTCAGGGAGGGTGTGTGCAGTGTTCCTTGAAGGATAGTTCGAGTTGGTCTAATTGAGACATGAGGTCGGAGAGGGGGATTGAGCCAGTAAGTATTATCATTTATAATAGCTTTGTGGATGAGGGAGAGAACTTTGTATTGTATTCGTGAGGTGATAGGGAGCCAGTGCAGATCTTTCAGAGTAGGTGTGATGTGGTCTCTCTTTTTGGTGTTCATGAGGATGCGGGCTGCGGCATTCTGCAGAAGTTGAAGGGGTTTGATGATCGTGGAGGGGAGACCGAGCAACAGAGCATTAGAGTAGTCTAATTTGGAGAATATAAGAGCCTGGAGTACAGTATGGAAGTCAGAGGTGTGTACTAGGGGTCTGAGTAGAGAGACAATACAAGGAGTGCACTACAGACAAGATGCAAGTCAGGACAGACAGAGTAATAGGCCACAACACAAGGCCAAGCGTACAAGGAAACTACATAGAACAGGGTAAGAACAAATAAATAAGAAGGCTGCTATATTGGGGCCACACAAAGAACAGAAGCAAATGCACAGAAAGCTAAACAAGACTAGTGAATAAGGACTAAGGCAGAAGCAGTAGAATGGCCACAACAAAGAGTAAAGGAGACTCCAAGCTGAGGCAAAGAGCTTATCAGGAGGCCAACTTATAAGGGAGTGGAATTGCTGCGTCATGCTGCAAACATGGCTGTAGTAGAACCTCCAAGCTGTTAGGGTTGTGGACCCTTGTGCTGTGGTGTGATTGACATTACCAAACAAGCAAGCCTGTCCAGTTCACTCCAACAGCTGGCAGTCGTACCCCGAATGTGTCAGCCTGGAGCTTCACCTATACCAATTTTCATCCCCACAGGTTGAGTCCTTGGGTTCTGATAGCCGGCAGGTCTTAGGGTCCCTGGGCTACTGGTTAGGCAAAAGTCTGTCCAGGCAAAGGTCAGTCAGGGCAGGCAGCAGACAAGTGAAGATCCAGGAGACAGGCCGAAGGTTGGGGTAGGCAGCAGATAGCAGAGACTAGATTCAAGTTGGAGTCAGATCCAGGGAGTCAAACCGAAGAGGGACATAGAGGCAGAGAACAAGACAGATGACACCAGGGTACGAACAAGGCAAGGGCAAGGAATGGGCTAGGCAAGGAACAGGACAAGGAGTGGGGCATGGAGAAGGTGAGGACAAGGAAAGAAATGAGACAAGGAACAAGGCAAGCATAAGACACGGATAACAACATGCACTGGCCATCAAGGAGACCAGGTGAGCTGTTGCTGAGGCAGAGAGGGGAAGTCTGACAAAACCTTACAGAGGTGCTCCCTCTTTAAGGCTCCAGGCATGCTTGTGATTATGGGAGGGTGGCAGGGGTAACTGCTGGCGGCCTCTCCGGCCACGTTGTGCTGTGTCCAAAGCAGGAAATCAAGTGCTAGGTGTGTGGTAAATCTGGCCATGTTGGGGGTAAGTGCAGCGGCTCACAGGGTTGTCCCATGAGCTGCCAAGTGTAACACAAGCCATGGAAGCTTGGAGGACTGAGGCAGCATGAACATGACCAACTGAGGGCCCCTGCTGGCAGGAGGGCAGCATAACAGCCAGATCCCTTACACTACCTTTAGGTGTAACACTTCTGCATGGGATAACCTGCATGGAATGGCAATTACTCTTAACAGGAGGCATGGGGGAACCTACATGGAGCGGCAGTTACTACCAAAAGCAACTTGCTGGGTAGACTGGATGGACCTTTAGTTTTTATCTGCTGTCATTTACTATGTTACTGTTGTGTGTGGGTAAATCTGGTAAGATAATGTTCAAAGTGTTATGCATGTAAGTCTGCTTTGAAAATTGGTGTAACATACACATTTGGTTGCAGCCTTATATAGGCAAGCTATTATACAAATGGCTAAATCATTGCAAATCTCAGACACACACACACTCCTTCCCCCATGAAGCAGTCTTACTTTTCATGAGAGAGAGAGAGCTTGTTTTTGTTCTGCTTCTTCCCATGAGACTTGGTAGGCAATTATTTAACAGTAATGTTTGCATACACCCGGCTTCCCTGTGTGTTACAATCCTTTTCCTTCTCAACTTTTTTTTTTTTTTTTTTAAGCTATGGTCTTCTCTTTGTAGACTTTCAAATGTTTGCTTGGCTTTATTTTATCAGGTTCTTAGGCAAAGATAGTACTAGAGCCCAGGGGTGGGCAACACTAGCTTCGCCTGCTGCAAACAGGTCTGATTTTCAGCATATCCACAATGAATATGATTTGCATACAGTGGAGGCAGTGCATGCAAACATACAGTATGCATATTCATTGTGGATATCCTGAAAAGCAGACATGTCTGTGGCACTCCAGGTTCTGAGTGGCCCTATGCCTGCTATAGCCTAAGTTTTTTTTTTTTTTTTTTAATGTAATCTGAATAAGCTCAGTATTATCAGAATTGTCCTGTGGACTGTACTGCATGATCATATGACACTGGAAAAGAAAACTAAACCACTAGAAAAAAAAATCTGGATAGAATGAATGATATGCCTTGCATAGTTACTTAAAGCAGGACAGTCAAAACTAAATTTTCATTACATTATTTTGTTTTTAAATCATGTACTTTTTAAAATTTCTCTTACTTTATTTAGATTTCCAGCACTAAAGTCTTAAAATGGTTTGTGTGATTTTATTAGTTAACACATGGAGCAAATCAAAAGGGGACCACCAGACTTTTTTTTTTCTATAGAATATTTCTGTAAATGAACCCAGTAATTACGTACCATAGGAGACTTTGATTTGAAACAGCACCTGTTAAATGATCTGTCCTTTACTCTATTTATAATATGGTATTACAAAGGTAGGAACTTGGATTCTGATGTCATAGTAGGAATGGAGTAGATTCAAAAGCTCAAATTTCATTCTTGTGATACTACATTTAAAAATGTACGGGAGGATTGATTTTTAAATTTATTTATTTAAAAGATTTATAACCTGCCTTATCCTTCATTCAGACGCTGTTCAAAATCACAGTCTGTGATGGCACATAGCACTAACACTGTCAGTTTCATAACACTGTAGTTTCCAAGGCTACAGACAGGTCATTTGTGTTGTGAGCAACCTTATAAAAACTATACCTGACATCATTTGCTATGTTACTTTGAGGACAAAGAACCCAAGAGTTCAGGTAGTGGGTGCAAACTTATTTAAGATGGTCTCTTTAAAATAAGTTGATACTTTTTTCCATTGATTATCAATCAGATTTCCTGGTAATTTATGGGAGTTTGTAACTCATATCGACCCCTGTTTAAAACACATTTCCCTCTGCCTTCCTGTCTTTTACTATTTTAAAGAGTAGATTTTGTCCATTTTTATACGTTTCTCACGCTCATGATCCGTACTGAGACAGATGTCACTTTTATGAATATGAGATGTTTAAATTTAAATAAAAGGAATCACTGCTTTCTAATATCCAGCTAGTATTTATTCAAAGGTATCTTGTTTAGATGGCTTGGAGAGCCAGATGGTATAGCATATATTGGATGGCTATGTTAGAAAGATTTCGGATAGTGTTTAAAGCTTGGGAATCATGTTAAGATTCCAGCTTCTCTTTAGTAGCTTACATCTCTCAGGTGGCTTGACGTGCCTACTTAAAATTACAAATGCTTGGGCAACTTCACTAAAGAAGGCCCTGGAGAAGGACCATCAGGGGCGGATTGGCCTATCGGGGGATCGGGCATCCCCCGGTGGGCCGATCGCTCCAGTCACGTGGTCTGCCGTGTGCGGCTGTGACAGAGCTGCGCTTGGCAGACCACGTGATGTGTCCTGGGCCGGCCTGGGTGGCGAATACCTGGGCCGGTCCAATATCGTGAGTCCGCCGCTGAGGACCATTGCTGGTGGACAAGAGCAGGGATGGGAGTGGGATAGACACAATCGCATTTACAGAAGAGAATGTATGGGAAGAGCTGGAATAACAAAGTTTTCAAGGCCACGGGGCCAGATGTGGTACTTCCCAGGATACTAAGGGAGCTTAGAGATAAGCTGGCGGGTCCGCTAAAAGACCTGTTCAGTAGATCATTGGAAGCAGGAGTAGTACCACAAGATTGGAGAAGAGTGGTTGTGGTCCTGCTTCACAAGGGGAGTTAGCAGAGAGGAGGCTGGTAACTACAAGCCACCTTGGTGGTGGGAAAATTAATGGAGACTGTTGAAGGAGAGGATAGTGAACTATCTACAATCCAGTGGATTGCTGGATCCGAGACAGCATGGATTCACCAGGGGAAAAGGTCCTATCAGACAGACCTGATTGATTTTTTTTTTTGATTGGGTGACTAGAGAATTGTATCAGGGAGAGCGCTTGATGTGATTTACTTGCATTTCAGCAAGGCTTTTGATATGGTCCCGCATAGGAGGCTGGTGAATAAGATGAGAAGTTTTGGGAATGGGCACCAAGGTAGTAGCATGGATTGCAAACTGTTTGACTGACAGGAAACAATGATGTAATGCTAAATGGAGCCTGCTCTGAAAAGAGAACGGTTTTAAGTGGAGTGCTTCAAGGGTCTGTTTTGGGGAAGGTTCTATTCAGTATCTTCGTGAGTGACATTGCGAGGGAGTTGGAAAGAAAAATTTGTCTTTATGCAGATGATACTAAGATCTGCAATAGTTGGACATGCCTGAAGTAGTGAGAATGAAAAATGATTTAACTTAATTTTGAATAGCAGTTGAAGATCTGACAGCTGAAATTCAGTGCCAAGAAGTGTAAAAGTCATGTTCCTGGGGTGTGGTCAGCCAAAAGAGCTGTGTTTGATGGGAGGAAAAAAAGATTAATGTACACGGACCAGGAGAGGGATCTTGTGGTGATTGTGTTTGGCGATTTGAAGGTAGCAAAGGAATGTGACAAGGTGGTAGCTAAAGTCAGAAGGATACTGGGTTGTCAGAGAGGGGAATAACCAGAAGAAAAAAGGAAGTGATAAGGTCTTTGCTGAGGCTTTATCTGGAGTACTGTGCTCTGTTGTGACCGTACCTCAAAGGGGATAGAGACAGGATGGTGAAAGGGTCCAGAGGAAGGTGACCAAATTGATGTGGGTTCTGTTTCAGAAGACCTATTAGGAGAGGCAGAATGATCTAAATATGTATCCCTTGGAGGAGTGGAGAAGCAGGAGAGATAGGATACAGACCTTCAGATACCTAAAAGGTATTAATGATGCACAAACATCAAACATTTTCCATTGGAAAAGAAACTGTACGACTAGGAGTCACGATATGAAACTCTAGGAGGGATGACTCAGAACTAACATTGGGGGAATATTTCTTCACAGAAGATGTCTTGAATGTCCTCCCAAAAGAGGTTGTAAGGACGAGAACAGTGGGTGAATTTAAAAGGGCATTTTAATATATTTATAAATGACCTGGAAATGCGAACAACAAGTGAGGGGATCAAATTTGCCGGACACAAAATTATTCAAAGTTGTTAAATCACAAGAGGATTGTGAGAAATTGCAAGAGGACCTTGCAAAACTAGGAGACTGGGCATGCAAATGGAAAATTAAATTTAATGTGGACAAGTGCAACATTGGGGAGGTTGAAGGACACATCAACATACCTGAACCTATCGATCCGGAAGCATGGTGTAAGGGGATCTTCCAGTAAGTACCCTGCCTGGAAGGACTACCAAGGTAATTGTGCCAAACAAGCAAGTTGGAGTGGAGAACACAGATTGAACCTTCTCTGCTACCCAGGGAGCGTGTAGAAGATTTTCTCCTCCATGCTGAGCAAGAATGGCAACAGCATCAGACAGGACAGGCATCGGACAGCCTATCTTCTCCTCAGGATGACTCCCTGGTGTCATACCTAGCATTGAACTCCCAGCAGTCAAGGAGAGTGGTCCCGTGAAACTCTAGCCTGAGCCTGACTCAACCCAGGTTTCTGCTGTATGCATCATTGGACAGCTGTCACCAGGGGCATCGTGCCAGGGGGAAGTCCACCTGGGTTGCCCTCAGTTCAGGAAAGAGGGTCAGTGAACAACGGGCGCTTATCCACTGCTTCATCGTACCTCAAATCTCACTGCGACAGGGTAGTGCTATGAATGAATCCTCACCCTTCCTGGGGTTATCTCGGCTCTCCGTCTTACTCAGGCGATAACTGTGCCAACTGTCTCCTGGAGCTGCTTAAGGCAGACGCAAAAGGCAACTTCACATGTTGTATCTCAAATCTGCCCAACCTACTGTGACCGCTGCGTACCCTCGGAGTCTAGCACTCCCAACTGGGGCATCTTTCAAGATGAAGTGCTCGGGCTCCAGATCCTAGTGCATCCTGTCTTGCCCCAGCAAACATAAAGCATTCTGATGCGACCGTTGTTGCATGCTTTTCACATTACAACGCTGCTGATCAGCAGGTGGCCACAGAAGGTACAGAGGATTGACACATCCTCTGTCAAGGACAAGTGAGAAACTGTCCGTGACCACGGGTCAGGTTGATCGTATAATTGGAAACTGGAAGAGGCGGTACATTGCCCCCAGGGGGTGCCAACGCTCCAACCTTCCAGCTTGGGACTCCCCAAAGCCATGGCTAATTCAGCCTGCTTAGCTGCAGAAAAGAGCAAGTTTGCTTACCGTAAATGGTGTTTTCCATGGATAGAATGATGAATTAGCCATGTAATTCCCGCCCGCCTCCCCGGACAGTCTCCTATCGGACTCTGTCCAGAGCTTGGATAACAGACTGAGGCAGGATGGGAGTCACATGGGAGATACTTCCACACGGGCACATAGAGCACAGCTCTGTGTACTTTGAGAAAACTCCACCACCTAGAGGAGGATGTTCCCAAAATCATGACTAATTCATCCTGCTATCCATGGAAAACACCGTTTACGATAAGCAAACTTTTACGAGCATAAATCCACAACTTGCTATGAGGTCGGAACTGAACTATCAAAAATTCCAGAAACATGTTAAGGCTTTCCCGTTCCCTAATGTTAGAGTGGGTGGGGCTGCAGGGGTTATGGGTTTCACCAGCAGATTAATTGGAACCCAGAAGGTGAATATAGACAAAATCTGTGATTCAAATTCACCTGCAATAACTGCAGACAGAGTATATCTCATATTATAAACAGCATGACCTCATCTCATATATATGAAGTCTCCAGTTGCACTCATTTGTCAGGGTGACTAAAGTCTTAGATGATCACGTCATATTTTTATGATCGTAGGTCATTTGTCTATAGTAGTATTTTTTTCTTTTTGAATTTGCAGATACGTTATTTTATCTTTTAAATGTTAAGCCAATTGTTCTTCAACAACAGCCCCAACACTGTGACAGTGTTTCGAAATCTTTACGATCATATTCATCATGTGCTTATGATTCGCAGCACTCTATCCGTCATTTCTACGAGTTTTGGGTCCTCTAGGGTGATAGTTATGTGGTTATGGGTTTAGCAGTGAAAAGGGGGTGATGGTTTGCGCATGCTTTTATATTGAAAATTTCGCCACAGAAATGTACTCCTTTTTCGGGGGATACTTTGATCAAAACAACATGCATGGTTTTGAAAATACTAAACCCCCGACCTAACCCAGCCCCAGGAACGACCCCACTACAATGTGGGTAAATGGTGTGCAAGTTGTAGAACTATGCATGTACTTGTGCCTGCGTACAGAGACAGCGGATTTAAATACAAAACACTCTTTACCCACTGAAATCCCTGTGAAAATTGCCCTTAGAGTATTTGAAAAATGACACATGCCCTCGTAGTTTTTGTCCTCTCTTTGTCATATTTCCTCCAGCTATCTTGTGTTTGTTTAATTTCTAGGTCATCTTGAAGGACCTGGAAGTTCTAGCAGAAATTGCTTCGTCCCCAGCAGGCCAGACAGAAGGTCTGGGTCTGTGCGATAGCCCTGACATGAGGCCGGACCAGCCAGAGCTGCAGGTTCCTGTGGCAGCGAAAGGGGGATACCTCAGTCCTACAAGTGAGTGCTTATTTCTCTCCTCTTATAATTAATGCTGTTCTGATTTGGAAAAAGCTAATTGTGCCACAGTAACTCAGTCATGCCCTGATAATATGATTGCTTAACTTTAAGGAGAATATGCAGAATAGAAAACTTCACAGTGCAAGACTATGTATGTCATAATTTGATATGCAAGTGATGATTTTGCCATTTCTGGTTACCGTCTTCTCTAACAGGGATATGCACAGTCACTTAAAATTAAGGTTGGTTTACAGAGTCTCAGAATTTGGATACCGGGGCTGCAACCAGCATTTGTTCGGCTCGTGCAATGCTCGCTGGCCTTCTATATCTTGCAGGAGAAATGGTCTCTAATTTTGGCTAAGTAGTTTTGGATTAAAAAAATATATATATCTTTGGCTATTTTAATTTGCTTTGAGTTTGGTATAATTTACGTTTCATTTGCTGGTTCCGGAAGTGTGTGGGCGAGAGAGAGGATCATGGGGATGATAAGAAAAAATAGGGTAGGGCAAAGATCAGGCACGGTTTGGTTTGGTGTACTATGAGGATTGAAAAAACTTGAATATGTGTCATGAAGAAAAAAAGTTGATAAGCATTGGTGTAGACTTTAGGCATATAATTTAATGATAAATGCAGCCTAAGAGTGCATTTTAAGGCACCTTAACAACTCCAGCTTCTGATGGCTTAGTTAGCCCGCAGACCCCTGGCCATATGTTAATACTCAAGCGGGTCTTTCATAGTTCTTGCACCAGTGCCCCCAAGATTCTTGTGCTGATACCGAGGTGTATTGTCTCGCTTACAGGTCAATGTGTTACCAATGTGTATTTAATGTGCGCACAATCACCTTTCCAGGGTGCTTGATGTAACAGGCAAAGAACTGCTGTGCTAAAAAGGATGCACCAGGGATAAACTGTGTGTCCCTAGCTGGTCCACGGCATTGGGTGCCCAGGAGAAGTGGCTGTGTGCGATAGGAAAATGGATGCTCGTAAAGAGAGCATCTGTTTTCCTAACCTGACTGCCGGCAAGATTTTTTTTTTTTCAAGTTGCTGCTTTCTGTGGTTCCTCTGATCTAATATCGCCAAGATATTAAGTCGGAGGAACTACAGACAAGCAGTACTTTCTGCTTTTCTGTAAACTTTTGGGGATTCTCCCAGCTCCGGGGCTGGCGTTTAATTTTTGAGGGTAAAAATGTGCACGTCCGGTGCACATTTATTTTTTGCATGAGAGGGTACTAGCTAATAGCCTCATCAACATGGCATTTACACGTGATGAGCGCTATTAGCCTTGCGCTGGTTTGGACGCGTGTTTTGAACGTGCTAATCCCCTTATTGCTTAAGGGGTTATGGACGCGCATCTAACCGCGGGTTAACCTGTGCGCTTGCCTGAGTGCATGGTATGGCATCAGCCTATTAATCTGGTATGTGATCCTTGCTTTTCATAGGGGTAACTGTTAGCCTGTAGTAATAGAAACAACAGGCTTGTGGCATTTTATGGGTTAATAGATTTATTGATTCAGAAACTTTCACTCCGTTAAATGCATCCTTACCTTTGTTCATCAACATGCAGTTATCACTGTTCTAGTTTAAGGTACTTTTATTTTGTTCATTGTATGCTTTTTTTTTTTTTTTTTGTGCGTTGCTTGGTGTCCACTAAAATGAATTGCAGTAGAGAACAGGGTCCCACTTGTGGCAAGCCTCCAGAAATGTCAATCTATAAAAACAAAGCTGCCCTATGATTTTCAAAATCAGACCTGCTTTGGCTACAGGTGAAAACTCACTTTTTGGCACATTTATGTACCAAAGGGTAAAAATGCATTTGCACTTATGATACATTCAGGTGCTTCCAACAGAGACAGTGCATTCCTCTTGTATACAGTAAATTTATTGGCTCTTCAAATCATCCTGTGCCCTAAACTCAGTGGAAGCTACTTTTTCCATTTGAGAATCACCATAAATGAAAATGCCCTTGTGGTACAGAAGACACGATTCCTGAAGGGGAAGGGATGTATCTGAGATCCAGTAGGGTGAATGAAATCCCTGTGTATACTTTACTCTCCATGCCTCTTTCTGATGCAGCGAGAAGTATATGCGCTGTCATACAGCATGTTAGGGATGTGCAGCAGGGACGGATTTGTCCCATTCGGTATTTGGATTCGTCGGGACCCAAATCCGTTGCATCCGTTCTCGGGGGACCCCGATCCATTCATTAGTTACATATGTATTCGTTTCCCAAAAAAAACTCCAACCCAACCCTTTAAATTTAATTTACTACAACCCCCCACACTCCTGACCTCCCCCCAAGACTTGCCAAAAGTCCCTGGTGGTCTAGCTGGGGTCTTGGAGCGATCTCCTGCACTTGGACTGTTGGCTGCCGGTATTCAAAATGATGCAGATAGCCTTTGCCCTTACTATGTCACAGGGCTACCGGTGCCATTGGTCGGCCCCTGTCGCATGGTAGGAGAAATGGATGGCTGGCGCCATCTTGTGCTCCTACCATGTGACAGGGGCCGACCAATGGCACCGGTAGCCCCTGTGACATAGTAAGGGCAAAGGCTATCTGCATCATTTTGAATACCGGCAGCCAACGGCCCGAGTGCAGGAGATCACTCCAGGACCCCTGCTGGACCACCAGGACCTTTGGCAAGTCTTGGGGGGGGGGGGGGGGGTTATTCATTAGTGAATCGTTGTATTCGTGGGGGTTCGCCATATGTTTCGTGACCCCCACGAATACAATCAATATGGCATATACATCGCAGGTTGCCAATACGTTGCAAACGAATGCACACCCCTACAGCATGTGTACTTTTAGCTGTATACATATGTGTGGGAGGTGATTTTCAAAAAGTGTTTTTATGCAGGTTAAAGCTTTTGAAAATGATGCATTATATTAAAAAAAAAAAAAAAAAAAAAAAAAAAAGAAAACCTTCTCGTCCTATGGTATTATCAGAAATACACTATTGTTCTGGGTGGAGCACCATGTTATGTGTGATGGAGCTGACTCAAGAGTATGCCCTGTGCAGAGGAAATGTTTGCTTTAGGTTTTTGCCATATTTTATAAAGAAACTGAAGACGCGCTCATATTCTGAACAGTCAAGTCAATCATACAGGGAATACCTTGCGCTGGTACCAATAAAACTGCTTGAAATCACATTCTTTATTCTTTGTAGCTGCTTATTGTCTGTCACGGGGAGCGTGATTAATTAATATCTGTAAAGCTGGTGGCAGTGCTCCCTGCTGTGCAGTACTTGACACTGATAGTGAGAGGCTGCCTGCATGTTCACGCCGTTTGGCATTACAGAAAGCTTCCTTCATTTGCGTTATTTCTCTGGATGCATGGCAGCACTCCATTGGCTATTGTCTTGCTGTAGCTGCAATACCAGTGTCATCCGCCCATGTCACTGGTGTTTAGGGAAATCGCTGCAGAATCAGAGCTCAAAAGGGCCGGCTCTCCTCCCCGCTTTGAAGCCACAACAGTGGTAAGAGCTGGCCCCGTAGCTCTGTGAAGTGAATCTAGGATGAAAAGCTCATTGAGCTCAGCATCATGAATGGAATACTGCATCTCATTTCCTCTCGTGATTCCATTCGTTGTCATTAATTTGGACACTGGAAGGCCTTGTAGGCAGGGTTAAAATTCACCCTCTTCTTCCACTTGTCTTTATTGCTCATTCATTAAAGGAACCGCTGTGATGCTTTTGTGTCCAAAAAATTGTTTGTTTATAGCCCACACAAACTATTTTAATTTTGAAAATAATATATCTGCTCTGCCCTGAAAAGAAGATCCGTTTGACGAGTACAAACAAAGCACGCAACATTTGAAAATCAGTGCAGAAACAGCAATCTGTACAGCTTCAGTCTCCTTTCCCACAACCCCTGCCCCCGCCCCTTCCTCAAGCGAAGACATGCACATAGGTGGAACTAAAGGCTTTTTTTTTTCTTTGTTTGTATCCTTCCCCAGCCACCCATATCTCCTCCTGTCTTTAGCCCCTTGCCAAAGCTACAGATCTGGTGAATTAGTTTGTCCTTTTCCCAAATCCAGAGGTTTTTAGTTCTGCAGAAAAACAAGTGCGGTGCTTTGTGGGAGTTCATTGATCCTCTGCCTTTGTGTTTAAACGCTGGTCAGAGATGAAAATGTGCGACAGTCGAACAGCCTGTCTGCCAGATCCTTTTAATAGGATACAGATGAGGCAGCACTCAAAATGCATGCTTCCTTCGGGTTTTTTTTTTTTTCTTTTTGTGGATGATCTAAAAATAGCCTGTGGTATGACATGCCTGTTTTTTGTAGGCTGTTGTAGTCTCGTCTCAGAAGGCTGAGGATTTTATAAGAGAGGTTTTTTTTTTTTTTTTTTTTTTTTTTTTTAATATATATTCCAGATTGCATTGAAGTAAATGCACACGATCAAAAGCAATCCTTTGTTTTTTGGAAGTGTGTTGCAACACTGTAGAAAAAAAATTGTTTGGTGTACATAGAGAAGTAAAGAGAGTAAAATACCTGTTTTTCCTTTGAGAAAAAAAATGAAATTTTAGGAGTGAAAATTGGGATCTTCAAAAATAAGAATTTTGATGCATACGTGTTTTTAAAACTGTGATTCCAGTGTCCTGGTTTGCACCGGCGGCACCCAATGTTTCCTTCTCTTCTACTACTAGCTGCTGCAACCAGACCAGCACCAGGTATAGAATAGTAAAAATAAATAAATAAATAAATATGGAAACCACCTTGGCAAGAATAGAGGGTGTTAAACATGTAATGTATTGTTGGGATCCCTCCTCACTGCCCTTAGAACCCCTTCCTGCTCTTCTCTCTGCCTAGCATCCCTCTGCTCCCCTCAGGCCTATTGCTGGGATATCTGGGGGGGAAGCAGATCCACCTTGGATAACATGACCTGTCCTGCCATCCAAGCTGGTGGCTGTGAAGGGGCTAAGGGGCACATATGCCACGACAGCAGTGGCGTAGAGCAACTGGTGCTCAGCCCCCCGATGAGGTGCATTGTTATCCCCCTAGATGACGACCCTGGACAGTTGCTTGGTGCACCCCCTCCCGACAGCCCTAGTTTTCCTCTCTCCCCCATCCACCATCCTTCTGTCTGTCCCTCTCTCTCCCCTATGCCTCCCTGCCAGCCAGCCTGAGAGAGGGTTAGGTATATTTCTGTTGCAGCATCTTACAAATCTTGTTTTTCAGTCACACGGCAGCAACACATTTTCTGGTGCACCACCAACTTCAGCAGTTATCGTATACCCTAGGACAGTGGTTCTCAACCTTTTTTTGGCCGGGACACACCTGACAAATGGTTCTCACATGCGTGACACACTGAACATGTGACCATCACGGGGCTAAATGTAAACATGCACTCTGCATCCTCAGGATGCAGATCTAGGGCATAACCCGTACAACTCACCATACAAAAAAGATATTCTGGTTCTGATGACATCTCAGTAAAAGCAAAACAAACTCCCTTTACTACCAGGCACAATAGCCGTCCTTATGAAAAGACAGTAATTTACCACTAATGCATATCCTATTGAGAAAACACATCAAATAAGATTGATACCAATGCCTACATGCTAGTAAAATACCTCACCTCAGTCACACACCCAGAACTGACCTTCACCAAGTACAGAAAACCCACAAATTATAAATATGGAGACAGAAACTGGAATGGAAAACCAAAAAAGCCACTCTGCATGCAGTGTGAACCTGGAAAAATGGAAAGAGAAATATAGCACCTAACAGACTCAGGATTTGCAATAATGCACACAAACTAACCCGCACAAAGTTACACCTGTATTACGGAACACACACAAACAGTAACGACCCTATCTAAGAAATACAACTATTAAACCAGGCCCTAAACACTAAAACATTTCCTATTGGGAAAACAGAATAAGCCAAGCTGCTACAGAGCCCCACACAGAAATCATTGTAAAGTTATACCAAAAATGTTACAAAATAACTGCTGAATAGAATAATATTCAATTAAATACTCATAAAAATTATTAAAACATGTCCAAATATCAATAAAATATTTCAAAACAGCAGACATCGCATAATATCCAATAATTAAAATGGCAGTCAATCAAGAAAAATAAATTTAAAAAACCATCTTTACTTACACTCTCCAGCAACTCTCCTACTCCTTTCCCTTCCAGGCCAATAGCACTCACCAGAAGCAGCAAGGGCTGCTGAAGCTCTGTCCTCAATCTTCTTCCTTAGCACCCACAACCAGTCACTCACAACACACACACCCCCAATTAGACCCCACGACCAGTCTCGGTCTCTTTCACACCAGTCATCTTCCTGACCAGTCTCTCTCTCTCTCACACAGAAACACATCACCACCCTGACCAGTCTCGCTCTCTCAATCACACTCATGTTCTCTTATATACAAGCTCTCAATCACACACACAAGCTCTCACACCCATTCACACCAGCTCTTACCCAGGCTTCCATTCACACCCCTACACACAAGCTCTCACCCAAGCACCCATTCACACCCACAAGCTCTCACCCAGGCTTCCATTCACATCTACAGACACAAGCTTTCACCCAGGCTTCCATTCACACCCACAAGCTCTCACTCAAGCACCCATTCACACCAGCTCTCATCCAGGCTTCCATTCACACCCACACACATGAGCTCTCACCCATTCACACCCACACACAAGCTCTCACCCATGCATCCATTCACACCCTCAGACATAAGCTCTCACCCAGGCATCCATTCACACCCTCAGACACAAGCTCTCACCCAGGCATCCATTCACACCCTCAGACACAAGCTCTCACCCAGGCACCCATTCACACCCTCAGACACAAGCTCTCACCCAGGCATCCATTCACACCCTCAGACACAAGCGCTCACCCAGGCATCCATTAACACCCTCAGACACAAGCGCTCACCCAGGCATCCATTCACACCCTCAGACACAAGCGCTCACCCAGGCATCCATTCACACCCAATGACACAAGCGCTCACCCAGGCATCCATTCACACACAGTCCACCAGCTCTCACCAAAAATAACTTCTTCCTTCACTGCAGGGATGGGGTCCAGTTCCGCCGCGGCTTTAATCCAGCAGGCCTTCTTTTTTCGGCAAATAGTGAATTAGACACCAGATGTTGTCCGAAAATTCTTTATTTGAATGGAGACACAAAATTCATACTTTTGCCCGACTCAGGCCGAGTTTCGCCCCACCGGGGCTGCCTCAGGGGCTGTATGTAGATTTTTATAAATTCAATATTCAATATATTTATATACCATGATTCGAGTGTCTGATAGCTGCCAAAAACGTGATCTTTACTCAGGGCAAGATTACTTCTCAAAGTGCTACATAAACTGTGATGCAATGAGCAGAGTTTGACGTTTTTCACAGTTTATGTAGCACTTTGAGAAGTAATCTTGCCCTGAGTAAATGTAGATGACTGGTGGATGTGAGGATCACTTGGTTTCATGCCTGCCTGGTACAAAGGTGGGGGACCTCACATGTCACCTAGATACAATATTTTATTTATTTATTTATTTTATTTAACACTTTTTTATACCGACCTTCATAGTAATAACCATATCGGATTGGTTTACATTTAACAAGGGTATAACTGAAGCGCCAACTAAAGTAATTAAACAATAGAGGTGAATAAGGCAAAGTTACATTCAACAAGGAGTAAAGAACTTGGAAGCTTAGATAGCTGGAAAGAAGGTAAAGGCAGGTAATAATTATGAATACAATATAGAATACGGGTTAAAGCTTAAAGTGCTTTAACCTGGAAGTGCCAGAGTCCATCGTTCATGAAGATAAAAGACCATCGTCCAGGTAAGAGTAAGGGCAACTAGTGATTGTCTGGGGAGGAGCCGACTATCGTGGTACATGTGCACATAAACAATATAGGAAGGTGTGGGAGAGAGGTTCTGGAAGCCAAATTTAGGCTGTTAAGTAGAAAGAAATGCTTCTCTGAAATGCTTCCTGTTCCACACTCAGGACGTCAGAGCCAGGCAGAGCTTCAGAGTCTCAATGCATGGATGAGACAGTGAGGCAGGGAAAAAGGCTCTAGTTTTTCTTAGTAAGTGGGCCACGTTTGGGGGAAGAGTGAGCCTATTATGAAAGGATAGTCTCCGTTTTAACCAGGATGGAATCGGGCTTCAGAAAAGAGAGCAGCTTTTAAGATAGAACACGGGGGAAAGCAGACAGTTGCTCAGTAGCGCATGGTTTGGAGGAAGGTATCTGCAAAGGATACTAAAATAACAAAGGAGTTAAGGCAACCTGATAGAGAGGTTCCAATAAAAGCAAAAGTAGCCCATATGCCTATAAGGAAAGAACCACCCGAGTTTAAGGATTACAAATTACCCCTGTCAACTGATAAGCAGATTAATACAAACAAAAAATATACTTTAAAATGTCTGTATGTTAATGCCAAAAGTCTACTTTGGATTTAAGGGAGAGGTTATATCTATGTTTAAGATGCTGTATGAGAAAAATAGGGCTGCAGTTTTGTGTATGGGGATTGTGTTAGACTACTTTCCACTTACGAGAGGTACGAGATAGAGTTGTCTTCTTCCATCCCTTTTCTTTGAGTATGGAACCACTAGCTAGGAAAGTGATGTTGGATAATATAATTGAGGAAATGTGTGGTGGAGTTGAAGTAAAATTGGCATTGTTTGCAGATGATCTTTTGGTTTGTTTGTCCTAGCCATTTATATCTTTGGAAATAAAGGATGTCTTTCAAAACTTTGCTGCATTTTCTGGTCTTAAAATAAATGTGGAGAAAGGAGGCTCTAGTCAAGGGGGTCATTGAATGTGAGTGAAAGAGGATAGACTCAGAAGTAGTCTTAGGAAATATTTCTTTATAGAGATAGTGGAGGATGCATGGAACAGCCTCTGAATTCAAGAAAGCATGGGATAAATACAAGGGATCTCTAAGGGAGTGATGGGAATTATAAAGCTAAATTAATTGGGTGCATGGGCAGACTGGATAGTCCATATGGTCTTTTTCTTTCATCATGTTTGTATGAAATTTCTAGCATTAGATATCTCAAGACAGCTAAAGGATAACTGGGAGATCATTTCCCACTTAACTGGGCAGGAAGAGAAACAGTATTTTCTTAGCATGTAGCAGATGGACTCAGGACCAATGGGTTTAGTGTACTCCTGATAGCAGTTGGAGACTGATCAGATTTCAATCTGATGTCAGTCCTAGTATATATATCCCTGCAGGAAGTGCAGCTCTTCAGTATTTTCCGTCTCCATAGCAGTTCGGGACTGTATACACACTAGCACAGCATTAGTCATTTAGCAAAGAAAACCAAAACAAGAAGAATTCTTACCTCTACAGACGAGCCCCGCTCTCCTGCGGTGACACCCATTGGGTCCCTCCCCCAGTTGAGAATTGCCGAGGTGATTTCCGCGATCCCTCGGAGGTAAGCTTCGGTCCGGCAGCCAACCCTTGGCAAGGACCTAGCCCCCGACATCGGGTGAGGCTGAGAGGCAGCGGGTGCAACTTCGAACGTGGCGGTGAAGGTATTTTCCCTCTCCCCCTGCAGCCGGAGACCGGGAAGCGCCGAGACAAGGTAAGGTAGAAATCTATTTAAAAGTCTCCGGTCTCCAAAGCTTGAGGAGTCGCACAGGTCACCAATCGGGACCAGTGCCACCAGGTTGATCTGCCCTAGCAGGGCTAGACCCCGGTCAGATCCGAGGGACCTCCCACATGGAGACCCTCCGAGGTGGTCGCCATATTGTCTGCGTGGTCGCAGTCACCATTTTGATCTGTTCGCCGCCCTGTCCGCTGCCCCGATCCGTGTGCACAGAGGCGAGCTGTACGCACAAATACCTTGTGCGCACAACGTCGCTCACAAGTGACGCGCATAGCCATGTGCTTACTGTGCCGGGTGCATAACTTCGATCTGTGCGCACAACAGCGCGCACATCTCCCTGAACACGTACCAATCCTACGCGCACAACTTCGACGCACCGGAGCGCATAACTAAGCCACCCAGGCCCTGTATTTTACGCGCACAAGCCATGGCACCACCGGAAAAGAAGCTCTAGGTTCAGGGCCTTTGCCCAGCATGCCACATTAGAGCCGCACAGCATGAGGAGGTCACGGCTCTGTGTATACAGTACAAGGAGGCCCTGGGGGATCCAGCCCATGGCCATCCCCAGCCGGTACCGGGTTCCAGCTTCTCGAACAGTATGCCAGACCTAGCATCTCCCAGCGGGACCCTCCCTCAAACGGGGCTCCCCAGGGACACAGTGCCTCTTAATTTAGACCCAGCATCTATCTCCTGGGTGGAATTCTTCAAAGGCCTGCATACTTTCGTCCACATGCAACCGGGGCCTCCGATAATACGGCCACAACCTCAACATCCCGGGACCCTCTATGCCCAGGGAAGCGATTCCAATGCCCAGAAGCCCCACCTTCGGGGACACGGACAACTCAGATGAGGAATCAGAACCCCTGGAGGAAGGGGAACTCCCTCCGGGGACAGAGCCCCACTGAACCATGAGGCGCTTCTTCACCAAGGACGAGCTTCCAGAACTGGTCACACACAGCTTGAAAGAGCTCGCTATCCCGGGCACAAGTGCCTCGGGGGAACCTAAGACGAATTCCCTATTAGAGGGACTCTGTCAGACCTCCCGTCATTTCCCACTATTACAAGCCATCCAGCAGCTAATTGACCTGGAATGGGATGCCCCGGAGACTACGTTCAAAGGGGGGCGTGCCCTGGCAGCCATATACCCTCTGGACCCAGCTGCCAAAGATCTTCGAAAGTGGATGACATGGTCTGCGCAGTTTCGAAGCACACTACTATCCCAGTTGAGGGAGGAGCAGCACTCAAGGATGCTCAAGACAGATGTCTGGAATCCATCCTCAAACAGTCTTTTGATGTCTCCGCTATGTCTCTACAGGTCGCGGCCTGCTGTGCCGTGGTGACATGCGCCTGCTTATCACAGACCAGGAACAACACTCCTGAGGGAAGCCCTGGAACCAGCAGTATCATTCCTCACGGATGCCGCTTCTGATCTGGTGCGCACTGTAGCTAGAGGAGTGTCATCAGCCGTGGCAGCCTGAAGACAACTCTGGCTCCGAAGCTGGTCGGCTGTCACATCTTCCAAAATGAGACTCACAAGGATGCCCTTCAAGGGAACCCTCCTGTTCGGAAGTGAACTAGAGAAACTAGCCAACAAATGGGGCGAATCCCCACTGCTGCGGCTACTGGAGGACAGGAATAAGAGAAACCAGAGACCCTTCCTCCGAACTCCCAGGGGCAGAGGATCACAGCGCTTCAACCCATACAGAAGCACATATCAAGCGGCTCGCCCCGCAGGCAGGAGCCAGTCCTTTTGGAACAAGCACAACAAAAGGGGAGCCAGCTTGGGCCCAGGCCCCAGCCGCACCCCACAATGAAAATCAGCCGACCTGACCAAAGGAAGAAGCCATAAGGGGCAGACTTGCCCTATTATACCAAAGATGGGTCGAGATAACTTCGGACAATCATTCGAGAGGGATATTACCTGGATTTCCACCACCTCCTTCCGGACAAGTTTGTGGAATCCCCCTGCCCCGACCCTTCCACGAGGATGGCAGTGAAAGCTACACTGACCAG
Source organism: Rhinatrema bivittatum (assembly GCF_901001135.1). NCBI lineage: Eukaryota > Metazoa > Chordata > Amphibia > Gymnophiona > Rhinatrematidae > Rhinatrema > Rhinatrema bivittatum. The sequence goes on along the minus strand of NC_042621.1, from coordinate 136,433,930 downwards.
ATTGCTAGCCTTAGAGGCTATAACACCGGTGCCCGCACAACAAATAAATACTGGACATTATTCCATCTATTTTATCTTTCCCAAGAAAGAAGGAATGTTCCGGCCCATCCTGGACCTCAAGTCTGTCAACCGCCACCTGAAGATTCCTCGCTTCTGCATGGAAACCCAATGCTCGGTAATAAGGGCAATACAACCGGGAGAGTTCCTTACATCCCTGGATCTGTTGGAAGCCTACCTATACATTCCGATCCATCAAGAGCATCAGCGTTTTCTACACTTCACGGTCCTGAACCGTCACTACCAGTTCAGGCACTACCATTCGGGTTAGCCACAGCACCCCAGACGTTCACCAAGATCATGGTGGTAGTGGCAGCAACACTGAGGAAGGAAGGAATCTTCGTACACCCTTATCTAGATGATTGGCTGATCAGGGCGAAATCCCCAGAGGAAAGCCACCAGGTGACCAAGAGAGTCAAAACTCTACTAGAGAGCTTTGGGTGGGTGGTCAACACAAACAAGAGCTGTCTGCAGCCCTCCCTATCTCTAGAATACTTGGGAGTCCGGTTTGACACCAAACAAGACAAGGTCATCCTGACACCGACAAGGAGATCAAAACTGACGACCCAGTTGCAAACCCTGTTGAGCGAGCTTCGCCCCACAGCATGGGACTACCTGCAGGACCTCTGCCTCATGGCATCCACACTGGAAGTAGTGCCATGGGCAAGAGCTCACATGAGACCCCTTCAGCGCTCACTACTATCACGATGGAATCTGCTGTCCCAGAACTACACCATACATCTTCAGCTCCCGGACAAAGTTCGGACCCAACTACGATGGTGGCTACAAAAATGCCATCTGAGCTAGGGAATGAGACTATCCTCACCAACCTGGATCCTGCTCACCACGGACGCCAGCCTACGAGGATGGGGAGCACACTGCCAGGAGCTAACCGCCCAGGGGCAATGGAACAAAGAAGAGTCGGGATGGAACATCAATTGCCAAAAGCCCGGGCAGTCAGATCAGCCTGCCCAAGGTTTGGTCACAGACTCCGAGACAAATCAGTCAGAGTAATGTCGGACAACGCCACAACAGTGGCCTACATCAACAGTCAGGGAGGAACGAAAAGCCAACAGGTGTCTCTGGAAATAGACCCCCTAATGTCATAGGTGGAAGCGAACCTTCAAGAGATCTCGGCCGTCCACATTGCGGGGAAAGACGATGTCGCTGCGGATTACCTCTGCAGAGAAAGTCTAGACCAGGAGAATGGCGGCTGTCGACCACAGCATTCCAGTTGATAGTAAACTGTTGGGGAACACCAACCATGGATCTCCTGGTAAACCGGTCCAACGCCCAAGTGCCCAGTTTCTTCAGCTGCAGGCGGAACCTTAGTCCCAGGGAATCGATGCCCTGGTACAGACCTGGCCAAAGGAAACTCTATTATACGCCTTCCCACCGTGGCCCCTATTGGGCGCAATCATCCTCAAGATAGAACACCACAGGGGACCAGTACGTCTAGTGGCCCCAGACTGGCCAAGAAGACCGTGGTATGCAGACATGCAAAGGCTGCTGACAGGGAGCCCCCTCCCGCTACCTCCACACTGAGACTTGTCCAACAGGGACCGATCCTCCACGAGGATCCAGCTCGATTCTCTCTTACGGCCTAGCCATTGAGAGGACTCGCTTGAGGAAAAGCGGATACTCGGGGGCAGTAATTGACACCCTGCTCCTAGCATGCAAGTTCTCCACTTCCCTAACATACATAAGGATTTGGAGAGTATTCGAAGCCTGGTGTGAGGACCGCGACATTGTTCCACACTCAGTCAAAATTCCTGCAATTTTGGAATTCCTGCAGAACGGACTACAGCAGGGATTGTCTCTCAACTCCATCAAGGTACAGGTGGCCGCATTGTTTATTTATTTATTTATTCATTAACATTTTTATACTGATATTCGTGGCAACATCATATCGGTCATGCTACGGAACCAAGAGCGAGAGCGGCAGCCTAGCCTCTCACACGGCTGTCTCCTGCTTTCTGAAAGGAGTCAAACAGATCCGAGGCCGGTGCCTCTTTGGAACCTCAACCTGGTCCTAGATTTCTTAGCAGGAGCCTCCTTCAGATCTCTCCATGGCCTGTCTCTCTGACTATTAACATTAAAGACAGCCTTCCTGGTGGCAGTCTGTTCGGCCCGTTGTATCTCCGAGCTAAAGCACTGTCCTGCTGAGAGCCGTTCTTCAGACTCACCCTGGGAACCATCCAGTTATGCACAGCCCCGTCCTTCCTCCCCAAAGTGGTTTCTCATTTCCATCTCAACCAAACCATCTCGCTACCATCACTAGATGAGTATAAGAATTCGGAAGAGTCTCACAGTCTACGCCACCTCAAAGTCGGCAGACTCCTAGTCCGATATCTGGAAAGGTCGGAATCCGTACGAAAGACAGACCATCTATTCGTCCTTCACAGCGGGAAGAAGCAAGGGGAAGCGGCCTCGCGAGCAACCATAGCCCGCTGGATCAAAGACGTCATCAAGGCGGCCTACATAGAAGCAGGCAAACTACTGCCTTTACAAGTCAAGGACCATTCCACTAGAGCCCAGGCAGTGTCCTGTGCGGAAACCAAGATGCTGTCACCCGCCAAGATCTGTCGGGTGGCGACATGGTCCTCCATCCACATCTTCTCCAGGTTTACCGCCTGGATGTTCCGGCTCGAGAGGGCACAGCATTTGCAAGGGCAGTACTAAGTGGGCCACAGGCAGCCTCCCACCAGGTTCGGGAGTAGCTTTTATACATCCCATTGGTCCTGAGTCCATCTGCTACATGCTAGGAAATGGAGAAATTACTTACCTGATAATTTCGTTTTTCTTAGTGTAGACAGATGGACTCAGCATCCCACCCACAGCTGCCGTTATTCATGGAATCCTTGAGTGACATCCCCGAGAGCAAGTGATTCACGGGTAAGCTATGCTTTCCTCCAACTAGGTCACCCATCCTACCGGCTGTCAATGTTTCTCGGTTGAGGGCACTGGCGGTCTCCAGCTATAACCAATTCCTGCAGGGGTATATGTACTAGGGCTGACGTCAGATTGAAATCTGATCCGTCTCCAACTGCTATCAGGAGTACACTATACCCATTGGTCCTGAGTCCATCTGTCTAAACTAAGGAAAACGAAATTATCAGGTAAGTAATTTCTCCAATTTGAGTTTGTGGATTCCTATAGCAGGGCTTCCCAAACCTATTCTGGGAACCCTGAAGCCAGTCGGGTTTTCCCATTGTGGATATCCTGAAAACCCGACTGACTTTGGGGACCCCAGGATAAGTTCAGGAAGCCTTGTACTAGGGATTTCACTAAACTATATAGTTAAGTGAAATCCCTAGGACGAATGTGGAACCACTAATGATGACTACTAAACGAATGTTGAATAGTTGGGAAAAATTAACAGATTTCCTGGTATAGTAGGATATAACTAATCAAAATAATTATTTTTTCCAAATGATTATATATCTTACAGCATTTGACAATATGGTTGACAAAGGGAGATGAAAATAAATGGAATAGACTTTATCTCTGCACTATTTGGAGTAGCCGGAAAAAGAGGACACAACTGGCACAATTACAAATGGCAATTGAGAATGATAGTTTAAATCTACCAAATCTTAGGCTATACAGCATAGATTGCCTTTTGAGAATGGAAAGAGATGGATTATGTAATACAGGATCAGTTATGGATGTTGAGTAACAAAGACATTTGGTGAACTCCTTAAAGCTGACACATGTTTTGCATGTGCTACCTTCACGGTTACCTCCAAAGGTTATATCTAGTCCGTTATTTAATCCTATACGTAAAGTATTGTATGAGAAGAAAACAGGCTGTCCTCTAGGATATCTCTCTTCCTCCCGATTAGGTGAAATAAATCATTTCTACCAGGGATGGTATTTTTTGAAATTGGGAGGATAAGGAGTTTGGAACAGTAGGACAGGCCTTGTTAGATTCTAGAGAAGGGATGCACTCTAACAATTAAAAGAAAATTTTGGCTAGGACAGAGGGAATTTTATACATATCTGCAATTAAGACACTGTAGATTCGGTAGTGAGGAATGGAAAGCACATAGTGCTGCAAATTTTGAGGGGGATGTTGTGCGACATCAAACTAAAGCTGATCTCTTGAAATTATATAAAAACCTGGTGAATGAATTTGATGTAGATCCAAACTCCCTTGTGGTGAGGAAAGGGAAGGAAAGGGAAGGAGAATGGGGGAAAGAAATTTTGGAGGAAGATTTGAAGTGCTGTGTGGACAAATATATATAGACTGCTGGAACGCACTAACTTGAGAGAGATGCAATCTAGGTTGCTGTTCAGAATTTATGTTCACCCATTCAGAGCTAAGAAAGCCCACATTGCAAAATCTGGAAACTATCTTAAATGTGATAATCCAGATGGGTCATATCTACATTGTATATGGGACTGTGTATTCTGGGAGAGAAGTATTTGTGCATATCTGGAAGTGCGCTGGACTACCAATAATGTTGAATATTGAATTCTGCCTGTTAGATAAATTAGATAATTATGAGCTTGTAGATGATCTGATGTGTGTGCAGAAGTCATGTATAATGATTAAAAAATGCATAATGACATAAGCTATATGTAAGGAACCTCCTAGTGTGACCATGTGGAGAATTTGAATGCATAATTTAATCATTATGGAAAAGCTGTCTGTAGTTAAATGTACTTTAGTTTGAAGGAAGACATTTTTAAAAATTTGGAAAGTGTTCATTGATTCTCTTATTACACAACTGCATAATGTAATTGTTAATTCCCTGAAAGTTTAAAAAATCGATATATATTCTGATGATGGGGAGGGGGGGAAGGAGTTTGGGTGATTATGTTTTAGGAAAAGGCGATATTTATTTATTTATTTATCTAGGCGATTATTTATTTATTTATTTATTGGCTATTGTACCTTTGTATTTTGTGCTGCAATTGTATATGGTTTCTATTGTCAGGAGTCTTCTAATAAGAAAAGTTTCCATAAGTATTTGGCACCCATTGACAGAGTGCTATAGTTGGTGACATTTGAAGCTGTGCCTTCCTAAACCAAGCAAAAACAGACTCCTCTTTGGTGTGGATATTTGGCACCTTCAAAATGTGGTGCTAAATTTAGTTGTGCATGTTGCCTTTTTCCCTAAATCCAGACCTGCTTTCAGCTGTGTCAAGTGAACACCTCAATACCGGTATAGGGGGCTGCAACCAGAACGTATTCTCTTTAAAAGCGGACAGAAATAGTTCTGAAATAGGACTTTTTCCCAACTCTTTCCTGAGACTTTTTTCCCATTCCATTCTGATAGACTTGGACAGTGTTAAAGTGTCATGGGTCTCATTAAACTAATTTTAACCATTGTCTTATGATATGGAACTCCCCAAGTCTCTTGACCTGTATGTTTCTCTTGATTTGATTGTAAACTCTGTTGAGAAGGGAGTCTCTCTTATGTCTTTTTTTTTTTTTTTTGCACAGCATATATCGAGTAGCGCTATAGAAATGTTTAGTAGTAGTAATTACCCACAAAGTTTCAAAAATACTCGATAAAGTCAGCACTTATATTTTACATGCAGTCTTTACTGCTTTGTAGACTGTTTGAAAATGACCCTCCCTGTGTATGTTTGTTTTTTCTGTCAGTGTTCTTTATTGTGCGACTTTAATTAGGAAAGGCAGGATATAGATTATTTAAATTAAATTAGCAAGGCCATGTACTTGTGCAAGAGCGCCATTTGTGGTGTTTAGCAAATAATTCTGTCTCTCAAAATCCTGCCGCAGTAGCAGAGGACTTGCTTTCTTCATCCCCACTTCTTTGGCACAGCATTTTAAATGCTGAAATAGCCAGTCATGGCAGCAGCATCCTAAAGCACTACCATCCCCACCTCCGTCCCTCACATCTCTGTAACGAATTGTTGAGCCATGGTTTTCCCACTGCACCTTATCCATTTATAGCATTTCACAGTATTAGCCCTCTCTCATTTATTTTATTTTTTCCCTGGGAGGTGTTTATATAATCATTTCCCCTTGCAATGAGTTCAGTTTCCTCCAAAAAGTGTCCCTTTTCCTGAGATTGTGCCTTCCTGGATTGGCTGACTTGTTTTTTTCATGTATATTATTGTTCTCTTTTTGCAGAAGGATGGGAACTTTGTTGCTGTTTTCAGCTCAGAAAGAAAAGCACAAGCCCTCCACTTGCTCGTCAGGGTCCCATGATGGATGGGCTGTCTCCCCTTTGGATTATGCATGAATTTCAGTTTGTTAAAAAAAAAATAAAATAAAAAATGTAGAAAGAACAGACAAGTAATGGAAAAGGGGTACTTCACTACCCAGCAAAGCAGGAAAAAGAGGGGCTATGAATTTCTGTTCATACAGATGTGAGAGAGCCTTTCTTAATTTAGAAGTGATTTTGTACAAAATATACAATCTGGATAATGAAAAAAACCCTAGTAAGAGAGAGAGAGTGAAGAGCAAGACAAACCTGTGATAGCGCTGGACATTTGACATTCTCCTAATTTTCCCTGCTCACCATCCTCCTCCTTGACAGTTCTGTTGGGTCATCTGAGACCCCCTTTTTTCAGATAGGTCACCGTTGAAGCTAGTTGTGGTAGCTCATGTTGTACATGATTCTGACTTCTTGCAGCTTGTGAGCACATCACTTCTGAAGAACTCTGACTCATCTGGCCTTGCCAAACCATAGGTCCTGCTGCATCTCAGTACTGCCACCAGGCCATGTCATGTTGATTAGGTTCTTTTAAAAAAAATATTTATTTATAAAATGTGAAACATACAACAAAGAAAGCTCAACTTCCATATTCAAGAATCAACAATGGAGTAGAAACAAGAATAAAATCAGATACGCAGAAAGAAAAAAAAACCACTATATGTCACATTTTCTAATACCCTAAAAAAATACAAACTATTGCAGGGGCATTAACACACCACAAGACATCCATTCACACACACCACACACTCACAGAAAAAGCCCCAGGATTAAGCCCATTGAGAAGAATAACTCACCAGTCGCAAACGATCTATACATGGACCAGCAGTAATTTATAATTTTGCCATGCTTGTATATAGTCCTTAACCACCAGTCTTTGCCTGATAAGAACATTAGTCTTTCCAACTGCATATAGTTTGATATAGATTGATGCCAAATAGTGGAGGTGCTTCAGGCCAAATTCAAAACTTCAAAGTACTAGTATAGGCCATTAATACGGCCACATAGATAAGGGCAAAAAATTATTTAGAAGGTCCAAACCCAAAAGTAAGCCTCCATGAAAGGAAAGACAAAGATTGGTAACTTCTTGGACAACAGACAAAATATCTTCCTAAAAGGGATAGAGCGTAGAACATAACAACAAGCTACGTATGAGTGTAGCATGTTCAATCAGGCATTTATTACAGAGATTAGAATCTGAAATATTCAAACGATAGGCCTTAACAGCATCAATATAGTTATGATGCAAAAGCTTAAACTGCATCTTCTGATATTTAGCATCCAATGAAATTCTCGATATTCTCAAAACAACGTACCATATCTGCATAGGACACTTGTACTCCCAAAGAATTAGACCAGTAAGGGCGCCAAGTCTGTTAATATTTCAGGGTGAAATGTAATCAAATGCAAATTGTACCAAAATAATTTATTCACCTTGACTCCTTGAGCTCTACTAGGCTTTTCAACGGAATCCAGGAGAAATAAAATCAGAAGACTGTGGTATTTGGGAGATACAATGTCTTGCTTGTAAATAAACATAAAAATGTTTTTGGAGAAGTCATATTTAATCTGTAGTTGCTCAAAGGACTGACAGAAGGAAATATTGGTACTATAAAATGCTAAAATATTAAGTATCCCCTTCAAACAGCACACCTCAAATACTCGTATCTTGAAGGCCAGGAGAAAAAGCCACTTTCCCAACCAATGGCAAAAATTCAGAAAGTCTAGGAGAAAACCCCCACTATGTACAAAGAAAGCGCCAAGCCAATTAAATAGAAAAAGCCAACATTACTGAAGCAACTCTGGCAAATCTGAATTTACACTATGAATCAAATTAAGAAGAGACAAAGGAGAGGCTTAGAAGCTAACAGATCCAAAGTACAGTACCTATGAGCTCCAGAGATGCATTCCCACAAAAAAACAGATCTGGCATGCCACATTTTAAAACCAAAATCTGGCATATTTAAGACTACACATTTTTTAGGGCACATCAATTTATTAAATCTAATATGCACAGCTCTGCCCTTCCAAATGAATTGAGACACTAGAGATTGTAACTTAATATCTTTGGAAGGAATCCAAAAGGGCAACATCTAAATCCTATATAAAAGCTAAGAGGTGAATTCTTAAAGCCCGGCACCCTCATCAATTAGGCGATGCACCCACAAGTCGGGTTTATGCATGCCAACCCAGTTTTCCAGGCCCCCAGATGCACATCTTGCTCAGATTTTTAAAAAATGGGCATGGTTTGGGTGGTATCATACACATCAGAGGTCATAAAGAACAAATCCTGCTAATTATACTTTATTTTATGTAACATATCTTCACATCTTCAATTTCTATTGCATATGGACCATATACAGATCACACTTTTACAATTGTTTACACATTATAACAATGTTTACATCCTCAACTTTAAATATAATACCCAATAACATGCCTACTCATGCTTGAACCCCCCATTCATACCGCACCTCATACATATATACATATCCCACCATAGAAACATGCCCCCACATAATAAAAACATACACAAATAAAAATACTGTACTTTTTTCAAAATTCAATATCTTGTTTTTAGGTGATCCCTGCAGATCTATATTTGTGTGATTATTTTTTTTCATTTTTTGGTGCCTTGGCAAGTTTAAGGATTAATTATACAAAGTCTGAGGTTTTACTGGTTAGCTCTCATATTAAGGAATCGTGGCCCAGAGTCTTTTCTATTAAATGGGCTGATATGCAGTTCAAATATGTGAGAGGACTTGCTTTCCTCACGATAAAAATCTGGTGAATAAACTTGATTAGGGGGCTTTTTTTGAGGCTACTCGAGCATAAATTACTGAATGGCTTGATCTACCATTGTCTCTTTTAGTCAGTCGTGCTCTTTTTAAAATGGTTATTTCCAGGGACATTAACTTTCAAACGGGCAAGTGGCTGCTGCTGTGTGATTGCACGGCCAGGGCTAACATAAAATAACCTGGGCGAGCGCACATATGCACCCAGTTTTGAACTTGTATGTGCCCAGGTGTATAAAGTCAGGTTTCGGCGCGCAAGTCAGGGCATTTTTATAACCGGTGCGCATCCACGCCATGAGCAGTTTCACCAATTCATCCAGCAGTTCTCACCATTTAGAGCTAGGTCCTTCAAACCCCCTGGTTTAATAGCTTGCATCCCCCTCCCCCCCCCCCCCCCCCCAGTTAACCAGACCCCTCAACAATAAACCCTTCTGTTATGTCTGGAACTGATTTTATTTCGAGTTCCACCTCGGCAATAACAGAAGTAAAGTTACACGGCACTGGACCTGGGAGCCTGACCAGAAGTGTAATTATTTACGCACACATCTCTTGCTCCTGCCCCACCCAAACCATATAATATACAATAATATAAATATATAATATAAAATAATATACAAGATATCATCCGCAAATGTACAGATTTTATAGTCTGAAGACCCCAATCAAAATCCCTGAATTTCTAAGATTTCATTTTTAAAGGCAGTGGTGCCACTGTCAAAATATATAATAAAGGGGATAACAGGCAGCCATGTCTACTACCACTATATAATGGGAAAACTGAAGATAGAGTAATAAGCCATCAGTATCTTGGTCATCTGTGAGATCTCGGACCATCTCACCCCCTGCCCATCACGCAAAGAAAAGATAAAATTAGGAGCTCTGGAACTATGCGCTAATCGAAACAACACCGTATGGCTCTTTGATATAACAACTGATTCAAAGTTTTCTATGTATTGGTAATCTGATACTTAATCTCTCCGGATAAAATTATCACATGAGAACACGAGCTTTTGCAATTGAGCATGTAGACGGAGAATTTCAACATCTCTCATCTTATTCCTCTGAGCAATGTAAGTAGAAATTTCTCCCCTTTATAACTGCTTTGCCTGCAGCCCAAAGAACCTGTGGGCAAACTTCAGTTATCATTACATTTCATGTACTTTTGCCATATCTTCAAGAGAAGATCCTTGAAAGCATTGTCATAGTACAGATATGAGCTTAGATGCCATCTAAAAACTCTAGATTGGGGAATTCCAGCTTGCCAATGCACTGAAATATGCTCATGATCAGACCCCACTATATATCGCCTGGTGTGGTCTGAGAAAATAACAAGGGAGAGATTTAAAAAAAAAAAAAAAAAAAATCAATATGAAAGTAAAATATAAATATAGGCCTCTTTTTATTTTCAAGACTAGTCGAGTTTCCTGTAAATGTACTATTTGGGGTAGATTTTCAAAGCAGCGCGCATGTTATAAAATCGGATGGCCATGTTCACATGCCCGAGCGGATTTTAAAATCCACGCGCGCACCTTCCGACTTAATATCATGGTGATATTAAGTTGGAGGTCTTAAAAGTTTAAAATAATAAAAAAAAAAAAAAAATAAAAAAATTTTAAATCGGCTCGCAGGTTGAAAACCGGACGCTCAATTTTGCCGGCGTCCGGTTTCTGAACCCGTGGCTGTCAGCGGGTTTGAGAACCGATGCCGGCAAAATTGAGCGTCAGCTGTCAAACTCGCTGACAGCCGCCGCGTCCGTCAAAAAAGAGGTGCTAGGGACATGCTAGCGTCCCAAGCGCCTTTTTTTTACCGCGGGCCCTCATTTGCATAGGCCACCCTCCTGAATCGCGCGCCCAGGAGAGTGGCCTGTGCGCACGCCGGGAGAGCATGCATTCGCCAGCTCTCCCATGCATTTTTCTGAATCGGCCTGAGTAAGCTAATTTCTTGGAATGGAGCTGATCCTAATCAATAGCAGGCAGATACGTCTTGTGAACAGCAGGGGTAAGTGCCAGTCTCTTTTAAGATTTCCTGTCCAGGAGGGCTCCAAGCTAAGTATATATTACTGCCTTAAATCTCTGAAATATATAGCCCAAACGTGTTTTTGTATATTTGCATTGTTGGTGTGTCTTTGAGAGGATTGCTCAGACTGCAGCACTGAAGGGCAGAAAGTCTGGAGTATTGATATTAATTTAGGGGCTGATGCAATTATGTGCGCTGAAAGGGGGTCGTGCTAGGATTGCTTGCGCGACCTTAGTGCCTCCTTCCTAGTGTGACCCGCCGCAGCTGCCAGTTATGAAGACCAACGCACATTTATCTTTTAGCATTCAGAGTGAATGAGTAATAGCCTCATTCACATGCATTTGCATGTGACGAGTGCTATCTCATTCACGCTGCGTCTGACACCCGTTAAATAGGCGCTAATCCCCCTATTGCATTAGGGGGTGGATTAGCGCCTATTTATCCCGCGTCCATCTGCAAGTTAAACAGTGCGTTCGGCTGAGCACACTGTATTGCATTGGCCCCCTAGTGTTAAAGGATTTAAAAAAAACAAACAAAAAACCTTCACTTAAGTATACAGAGGATCCTGCAAAATCCCCAAACTCCATGTAAGCTAACTAATATCAACTGTTAAAATTCCTTCCCTCCCACCCTACTCCTCTACCCACTCACCCCAGGGCTTGTTCTTCTAATATAGTTTTGCTAGGATACATAATGGATAACAAGATAATTTGGTAATTCTTTGGGTGTTCTCTATCAAATGTAATGAGCAAAATGAGGACTATTCAATGTAACAATTCTGGAAACTTAGGGCTTGCCCCATTTGTTCAGAACTCTCTTCCCTGAAAAAGGAGTTGGCTCACCTTAATGCTGAATTAGCTACAATAAAAAAAACATATTTGCAACCACCAAGGAATCCTTACCCACTTTACAGTATTCTAGAATTGTTTCCCATTACCAATGAAAATTCAGAAACCCAGAAAAAAATGGTTTACAGTGGGCTTGGGTAGGATAAGATCTGTGACCCAAAGACTGCCATTCTTCACAATTGTGCAGCCCACATGTCCTCCCCCCCACCACCACCACTTATACAGAGCATACAGAAACCCAAGAACAAATGGATTACAGTGGGCTCTGGTAGAATAAAACCTGTAATGTGGAGACACCCACTCTGTCAAGTGACACAAGTACAAAATGTCTTCTCTGTATTAGATAATGAAAAAGCTCTAGCGATGGAGACTGAAGTGGTATCTGAAAGGAAAGAAGAAACCTAATGCATGCTAAAATTCCATAATACAACCAATAACCATAAGAAAAAGCTCACCGTGCTGGGTGACTCAGTCATCAGAGGCACTAATTTGGGAACTCTTTTCGAGGGGAACACTATAGTTAAAAGCCTTCTAGAATCAGAGCTGGTAAAAATGTGATTCAGATAGTCAGAGCAATCAAAGAAGAAAGTAAGGACTCTGTAGTTATTAGCATCAATCTGGAAACCAGTGACCTTGCTATAAACATCATCCAAGAGGTACATAGAGATTTCCAGACCCTGGCAAAGCAGATTAGTCCCATAGTGAAGACTATTGCCTTTTCAGAAGTGTTACCTGTTCATGGAAAGGGGAAAGAGAGGCTAAGCCATATAGATAACTTCAATGTATGGCTCAAAACTTGATGTAAGGAAGAAAGTTTTGGATATATTGGAGGTTGGCGCAATGTATGGAACAGTAAAAGGCTCTATGTCAAAGATGGCTTACATCTGTCTGTGGCAGGAAAAAAGATCCTAAGTGGTAAACTCAAATTCTTTGCCATAAGGCATTTAAACTAGAGAATGGGGGTGGCAGAAGGAAATTGGAATGTCACCCCCTAAATCTCAAAGAAATGAATGAAGAGCATTACAAAAGTTAGCTGAATAAGGCACAAAAGAAATCCAAGAAGAACAGTAACCTGAAGGAGAGAAGCTGGAAAGCTATGAGCCCAAATGCTCATAGTCTGGGCAATAAAATTCCAGACCTGCAGGCTCTAATGGTGGAAGCAGATCTGGACATCGTTGCTGTTAGAGAAACATGGTTTATGGAGTCACATGACTAGGATATAGCCATCCCTGGCTATAACTTATTAAGGAAGGAGAGAGAGGACAGGAAAGGGGGAGGAGTAGCACTTTGTCAGAAGCAATATCCAAGCAATTGAAATGCAAGGGACTTGGGATAAAAAAGCATTATGGGCTAGCCTAAAAAAATATGATGAGACTTCCATTTATATCGGTGTGGTCTATAGGCCTCCAGTTCAGACAGAAGAGCTGGACAAAGATCTGATTGAAGACATTGAAAAGATGGGAAAGAAGTGAGAAATGTTGCTAGTTGGAAATTTTAATTTGCCGAATGTAGACTGGAGCATCCTTTCTGTGCAGATTCTATGAGAAGTAGAGAGATAGTGGATGCCCTCCAAGGGGCTATGCTCAAACATATGGTAATGGATCCCATGAGGGACGGTGTAATCCTGGACCTAGTGCTCACAAATGAAATAATGTCTATAATGTTCGGAGAGGTGCCCACCTGAATACAAGTGATCATCAGGTGTTATGGTTTGATGTTGTGAATAAGTTACAAAGAAATCACACGAAGACCTGAATTTTGAATTTCAAATATACAGGCTTTGGCAAAATGGAGATGTACCTGGAGGAGGAACTAAAAGACTGGGAGAAAATGGGCAAGGTGGAACAGTGGGCTAAATCCAAAGGAGCTATTACAAAGGCAACAAATCTATATGTTAGAAAAGTAAGTTTGCTTCCTATAAAAAGTAAGATGCTACAGTGCTGAGTTGGAGGTGATTTCTTGAAGGAGAATCCTCTCCAAGCGAGAGGAATTGGCCGGGATTGAGTCTGGGGTTTCTACCTCTTCGGGGCTCGAGTCGGAGGAACAGCTGTGCCGACCCGCCCGTTGTTCCGCCCCCCATGAGGTCATTGTCGGGGGACGGAATTTGCTTCCTATAAAAAGTAAGACGCTACGGTGCGCAGCCTAAGCCGCGCGCCCCTCTTGAAAATTTTTTCCTTGATAAAGTAATAACTTTTATGGGCAGGAAGAGGAAAGTGAAGGTTTGGACCTCATCCCCAGGATAACCTGTGAGGGGGCCTATGGACTCTCATGTTGCAAGAGGGGTGAGTCAAACTAACTTAAGAACTATTCCTGATATTTCTTTTTCCTCGGGATCTCCTGAGGCTCAAGGGCCACTGCAGATGTCTTCATCCACACACTATGAATTTCTTGGACTAAGAGATTTGGTTAAAATAAATAAAGATGTGGGTAGCTGTAGATAACCTTCAGAAAATAATGTCAAATTCTATAGAGCAGAATACAACAACTATCTCTGAAATTAAAAATGTATTGGAAGGACATACTAATCGTTTGGCATATGTAGAAGAGCAATCAAAGGTTATGTCTTCTCAGATAGAAACACTTAAGGAAGTAAATAATTCTTCAATAAAAGATGGTATAGTCATACATCGGCAGATGGAAATTCTGGAAAACCAAAACCGCTGTAGAAATTTAAGGTTATTGAATTTCCCAGAAACCAGATTAATATCTGCCACTGAATTGCTCAAAAAGTATCTTTCTGAAGTGTTATCTATTACAACAATAGATGAGACAAGTATGTCCAAGATATACTATATCTCTAAGACGAGGTTAAGGGCACAAGAGGGTCAGGAGGATATAGATATTGTCCAACATTCTCCAAATTTGACTACATTTTTGGAAGCCTTTCAAGGTGATATATCATGAAGATCAACATTATTAGTAACTCTTTGTCGAGAGAGAGACAAGAACTTGATTTTGCAAAAATATTTTGAAAATAAAGACTACAAATTTTGTGGACAACGGATCCAGATTTTCCCTGATGTTGCCAGAGCAACTCAAGTAAGGCGAAAGCAATTCCTGATACTTAAGGCTACAGTGTTGGTCCTTGGGGCAACATTCTATTTAAAATTCCCTTGTAAGTGCTCGGTATTATATCAGAAGAATAAATTCATCTTTCAGGATCCCCCCCACTTAGAGTCCTTTTTGTGTGATAAAGAGCAAGTGTTGAGAAATGGATCTGCAACAAATTGATATATTCTCCTTTCTGTAAGATTTGACTACAGATTTATTATGAATTTATTATTTGTGTTAGACCTCCCGAAATGTGGACTAGATATTACTGTATTGATAATAATATGGTAAATGTATGTTCGTTATGGTTTTATGTTCTAATACAGAATATTTGCCTGTGTTTTTTACAATGTAATAATTGTTTAAAAAACTTAATAAAATATAAATTAAAAAAAAAAAAAAAAGAAAAGTAAGCAAAAGTTCAAGGAGAAAGAAGCTAATTTGGTTCTCAAAGAAGGTATAGGCAAAAAGATCAACATTCAGGAAATATAAAGAATCCCAAAAAGAGGAACACAGCGAACAATACCTATTGAAAATGAGGGAGACAAAGAATGAAATTAGAAAAGCAAAAGGTCAAGCAGAAGAAAGGATTGCCCAAGAGAAAAAAGAGATGGGGGCAAAACATTTAAGCCCAAAGTAGTATAGTGAAATTGAAAGGTGACTGCGAGCAGTATGCGGAGACAAACAAGGAAATAGCAGAAATATTAAACAAATACTTCAGTTATGTGTTCACCAAAGAAGATCCTGGAGAAGGACCGTTGCTGGTTGACAAGACCTTAGAAGGGAATGGGCTAGACACAACTCCTTTTACAGAAGAGTATGTATGTATGGGAAGAGCTAGAAAACTGAATGTGGACAAGTCTATGGGACTGGATGAGGTAGATCCCAGGATACTACGAGAACTCAGAGATGTCCTGGCTTGTCCACTAAATGACCTGTTCAGTAGATCCCTGGAAACGGGAGTGATGCTACAAGATTGGAGATGAGCGGTTGTGGTCCCACTTTATAAGACTGGTAGCAGAGAGGAGACTGGAAACTACAGGCCAGTTAGCCTCACCTTGGTGGTGGGAAAATTCATGGAGATGCTGCTGAAAGAAAGGATACTGAACTATCTACAATCTGGTAAGTAGCTGGACTTGAGGCAGCATGGATTCAACAGAGGAAAGTCCTGTCAGACAAATCTAATTTTTTTTGATTGGGTAATTAGAGAATTGGATTGAGGAAGAGCACTTGATGTTATCTATTTGGATTTCAGCAAAACTTTTGATACCGTCCCACATAAGAGACTTGTGAACAAAATGAGAAGCTTCAGAGTGAGTGCCAATGGTGGTGGAGTGGATTACAAACTGGTTGACTGATAGGAGACAGCGTGTAATAATAAATTTTGTCTATTTGCGGATGAAACCAAGATTTACAACAGAGTGGACATGCCTGAAGGAGTAGAGAGAATGAAAAGTTATTTACGAAAGCTTGAAGAGTAGTCAAAGATTTGGCAGCTGGGATTCAATGCCAAGAACTGCAGTCATGCATCTGGGATGCAGTAATCTAAAAGTGCTGTATGAGATGGGGAGGAGGAGGCTGATATGCAAGGACCAATAGCGGGATCTTGGGATGATAGTCTCTGGCGATCTGAAGATGGTGAAGCAATGTGCCAAGGTGATAGCTGAATCCAGAAGAATGCTGGGCTGCATAGAGAGAGTTATAACCAGTAAGAAAATGGAGGTGGTGATGCCCTTGTGCAGGTCCTGTGTTCAGTTCTGGAGCCCTTATCTCAAAAGGAATAGAGACAGGATGGAGGCGGTCCAGAGAAGGGCTACCAAAATGGTATGGGGTCAATATCAGAAAACCTATGAGAAGAGATTGAAAGATATCACTATGTATACCCTGAAAGAGAGGAGGCGCAGGGGTGATATGATATAGACCTTCAGATACTTGAAAGGTTTTAAAAATGTGCAAACCTCAAACCTTTTTCATTGGAAAGAAATCAATAGAACCTAGGGGTCACGAAATGAAGCTCCAGGGAGGGCATCTTGAAACCAATGTCAGAAAATATATCTTCACGTAGAGGGTAGTGGATGCCTGGAATGCCCTTCTAGAGGAGGTGAAAACCAAAACACTGAAAGAATTCTAAAGGGCATGGGATAAATACTATGGAACTCTAAAGGCTAAAGGATGGAAATGAAGAAAAGAGTGCATAGAGAAACTTGATGGTGCGGCAGTTATTACCCTTAACTAAGAAGCCTTGATAATGTTGATGCAACTCCATCATTGCTTTCTGCTTCAACAGCAGGAGGAAAGGGGGAATTGGATTTGTACAGCAACCAACAAGGGCCCCGACAGTCTAGGGAAACAAGTATGGGAGTAACTTGTTGATGCGGTGGTTTCTGCCCTTAACCAATAAGACTGATATTTTGATACAATTCATTCATTGCTCTCTGTTTCAAAGGCAAGGCATAATGGGGAATTGGATTCAACAGCAATCAATGAGGGCCCAGACCTTTATGGTTTGGGGAAACTGATAAGCATGGGTAACCTACACAGCACAGCAGATATTACCATAAGCTTACTGGGAAGACTAGATGGACCATTTGTTCCTTTTCTGCTGGCATTTCTGTTTTGTATGTTAAAAAACGTGGACATCCGCCAGCATATCTCCAACCCAATAGATTTCAAAAACCATATACCATATATATGGCCCAATCCTGCTCCACTTTAGTCATCCATACCAACTCACATGCACACCACACACAGATACAAAGACAAAACATATGCAGCATAAGTGCAAATGCTCTAAGGGACCATATCTTCCAGCCCATTTCTTCTGTACAGCAGGAAGATATACTCAGAGGGGTTAGCCAACATATAGCTGAAAAAACACGTCATTGCCACCTCAATAGGATAAACAAAAATAAATAAGTAAGGGGGGGGGGGGAAACCTTTTCCAAACATTCAGTATCCCAAAGGCAGAGAATCAGCTTCAGATCTCCCCTGGCTGCAAACTACCACCACATGACTACAACTCCCACATGGAAAGATTTGAATGCGTCACAGGACCTAGGCCTGTGTCAAACATAAACTGGTACAGTATATGCATAAGATTGCACCAGGAACATTGGAAAATAAAATAGCATCTGCATCAGAGAAGGCATAGGTCACATTTTCAATTACAATGTACCAAAAATATATAAGCAGAAAAGAGCCCATAGCTCCAGACAACGAGTTGCAGTATAGTAAAATGGGAGCAACTGCCATAGCACTCAAACCAAAATATGTCCAAAAAAAAAAACAAAAAAAAACTTTTGTTAGAAAGTTCAGTATCCCAAAGGCAGAGAATCAGCTTCAGCACGGTCCAAGTTGCAAACTGCCTCTTCAATACTGTAACTCCACTTGCAAAAAACAAACAAACAGACAAAAACCTCCAGTGTGACACAGGACATATGTCTATTTCAAACAAAACCTGGACATTATGGACTGAATTTTAAAATGTGTGTACTCAAATACTAGGGGTTGTGCGCATTTTAGAACAGGCACAGCTACGCGCATAATTGGAATGGACTGGGAAGGAACTGGGCAAAGGCCCGATCGTGTTGCCACGCTCGCCCGCACATGCACACGTGGATGTTAAAATCTGGCATGCATGTGTGCGCAGATATAATATTTTATAACATGCGCGTGCCGACACGTGCATGTTATAAAATCAGCACATCCATGTGTGCGAGGGTTTGAAAATCTAGCTTTGCATGCGTACTGCACCACAGTTGGCAAAAAAGTGTGCATCAATTAAGTCATAGTTCACACATTCGACTGTGATGTCAAAAAAACAAATAGGAAAAAAAACCCCTGTAGTTTCAAACAGGGAGTCACAGTACATAAGATTGAGAGAGAGAATCATAGCACTCAAACCAAAAAAGTATGTCCAGTACATCCAAAATATCCAAGATGCCAGTTTCCGTGCACCACACTTATTCAATGTACTGACTTGTCTAAGAAGGTGCAAAAGGTAACCAAAGAACCAAAGTCATTTGTTTAGAGATCTCATAAATTCGACTACTTGTGCCTTTGTATTCAGCACAAGAGACTTTCCATCATGTTGCACCTTCAGTTTATCTGGAAAAAGAACTGAAAATCATATTCCTTTACTATGCAACTCCTTGGAGCTAGGAGCAAATGCTCTATGATCAGCAGAGACATGGCAAGAGTAGTCGAATAATAATTAGCTTTATTTTCAAGCATAGTCTTCTTAAACAGCATCATCAGTTTGGGTTTCACTGAGTAATTAAGAATGCATGCCAAAACAGGCCTAGGGCATGATGCACTGTTTCTCACAGGGCCAACAGAACAGGCTCTGTTTTAAGGGACAGACCCAGATTCTCTGGTAGCCAGATTTGCATGATCAATATCATTAATCAGGTTGGTATGCTGTCCATCCCATCTCGGTTCTTGTCTAAAAATATTTGCAGTTTACTAAGACGGTCATCCATTATAGCAGATACATTGCAGGGTATCTCTTTGATAAGGTCTTTTTTAAATTCCAGAAGTGTAACACATGATTCCACCTCCATTTTAGCTACTGCTTGCCTGAATTTCTTTCTGAGTGCACGGGTGCTTTTCAAGGACATACTAAGCCATCCTGCAGAAATAGGCAAAAAATGAGAGCACTAACATAACTTCCAAACAAAAAAACAGTAGAAACTCTACAAATTGAGCAGCAAAAACAAAACAAAAAAAACCCAGCAGAAAACAAGGCTGATACCCAGCAGCTCACCTCTCCACGATTTCTCAGCAAGCAGCCATCACTGGAAGTCTGACTGGGTTCTTTTTCATTTTTAACTTTAACCAAGGGCAGGCCCGGTGACTCAATGATAGTGCTATGCACTGCCATGTAGAAGGTCTGTGGTTTGATCCCTGAGTTGGACCTTCTGCTGCTTGGGGTTGCTGTGAAAGCAGTGTTCACAGCACCTGGGGGAGGGGATTTTAAGGGCAACACCTGCTGGCTGAATTTAGAGCTCATGATATAGAAGTTTTGGAAGGAGCCTGGTGCGTGACACTCAGTTGGTATAGAAAAAGTGGAAGGCGCTATTAAAGGGAAAAATCAGTGGCTAGTTGTGAATTAAGGATCATAGCATCAGAATCCCAATACTGGTTCCGAATGAGTGGGGGAAAAAAGGAGGAACTATTAGGCAAAAAAAAACAAAAAAACTGTAGTTTATTTTTATATTTTTTATTTCTTACATGGACATTATGTGGATGCTAACAACCAGACTTGCAATCAATAACATAGTTTACATCCCTAAAGTAAAAAGAGAACCCCTGCCAAGTAATCTATACGGTATTTCAAATTATCACGGAGTAGTATTCCCACACATTATAGATATAAAGCCAGCTGAACTTTGCTATAGCTAATGTTAGGAATCTTCTAGAGATGGAAGGTTCAGGAGGTGGAAAGTTTACCTTTCCAGTGGTTGGGTGGGTTTATAGTGATATAAAAGGGGCCTCTATGAAACACTCAGGGATGAGTTGTGATTTGGAGTTGCCAAAGACATGTTGAAGGGAGCTTGAAAGGAGACAGTCAAGGGTTTACACTCTTTGAGTATTTACTTGAAAATTTGTATTTATTCTTCTTCAGTTATGATTCTGTATATGGTGAAAGGCCATCCAGGAAGATTCAAACCCCCTAAGACTGCAGAGAGATAGTCTATAGTCAGTAAGTAATTCTGGTTTGAAGACCTTCCTGGTAACTAGGCTCGAGCAACCTGAGAAGATTGTGTGTAATGAGATTTTGGGAATGCTTTGTGTTGTCTTGCTTCTGACTGTTTTTCTTGCATTTTTCTTGCCTTCTGGTTCAAGGTGTGCTATAGCTTAAAACAAACAAAGCATTAGGGTACATATAGATGGTGAGTTGTGTACAGCATACACCAGATGTATGCAGTGCTCTGCAGATGCTCATAATGGCAGTCCCTACCCTGTGGAGCTTACGGTCTGGTCAAGACAAAAACCAAAATGAGATACTTTAAGATAAACCAGCGAGGCTATGGAAAGAACTAAACCAGGTGGGGTTATAAGGGGAGCTATTTGAGGAAGGAACAATTTTAGTTGAGTGAAGTTGCATGACACAGTACTTAATTATATATCTGTATAGCTCTTAAGGTTTAGACAAGGGGAACAATAGACATACCGGATAACGATTCACATAAATAATGAAAGTAAATAATTGCATCACACACAAAGCAAGTCAGGATGGTATTGTAAGTTTCAAATGTGCGAGACCAGACAGACACAGGCTAACCAAAATGAATTGCTGGTTGTGGAGTATAGTAATTTTTTTTTTGGAACATAAAACATGGTTGGAGAGCATCAACCTGGTGTAGCAGGAAAGGATCCTGTAGCCAAGGACCTGCTCTCCAGGTGATGCACTGTCCTTTCGTACTGAGGATATCTCCCCAAAGCCTACTGCCCAGGAGAGAAGGGTTAGGTCGGCGTCATAGTTGGTGATTCGATTATTAGGAATGTAGATAGCTGGGTGGCTGGTGGGCATGAGGATCGCCTGGTAACATGCCTACCTGGTGCGAAGGTGGCGGATCTCACGCGTTACCTAGATAGGATTTTAGACACTGCTGGGGAGGAGCCGGCTGTTGTGGTACATGTGGGCACCAACGACATAGGAAAATGTGGGAGGGAGGTTCTGGAAGCCAAATTTAGGCTCATAGGTAGAAAACTTAAATCCAGAACCTCCAGGGTAGCATTCTCTGAAATGCTCCCTGTTCCATGTGCAGGTCACCAGAGGCAGGCAGAGCTCCGGAGTCTCAATGCGTGGATGAGACGATGGTGCAAGGAAGAGGGATTCAGTTTTGTTAGGAACTGGGGAACCTTTTGGGGAAGGGGGAGTCTCTTCCGAAGGGATGGGCTCCACCTTAAACAAGGTAGAACCAGACTGCTGGCGCTAACCTTTAAAAAGGAGATAGAGCAGCTTTTAAACTAGAACAAAAGGGAAAGCCGACAGTCACTCAGCAGTGCATGGTTCGGAGAGAGGTATCTTCAAAGGATACTAATGATGCATTAGAATTAGGGCATCCCAACAGTGAGGTTCCAATAATAAGAAAAGTAGTCCAAGTGCCTGTAACTAAAAACTCACCTGAGCTAAAAAATTCTAACTTATCCCTATCAATTAAAAAGCAGAATGAAAATACAAACAAAAAACAAACTTTGAAATGTTTGTATGCTAATGCCAGAAGTCTAGGAAGTAAGATGGGAGAATTAGAATGTATAGCAGTGAATGATAAATCCTTCATGATACTTATATAACTGTTCTCTATTCAACTCCCAGATCCTCATGTAAGAGTGCAAAAGATTGACTATTGACAAAACAATTTTGACAAAAAAATTTTTGTTGGAAGGAGCGGAACGTTTCATATGCATAATCATAAATCCCCACCAGGGGTAATATGACTGTTGATTGTAATCATAAACGTCCCACCTCCGACCATTATATGTGATAAATGTGCAAAATGTGCTACAATCCACAAGCTTTTTGTTGAATCATTTTTTATCTGTTACTATAAAACATTATGCATAATTAATTAAGGTGAAATAAATCACTTCAATTTTTCAAGTGCTGTCAAACGCTCCTCGCAGCCTTGTGTACTGATTCCAACGAAGGGTAAAAAATCCTCAAAGCCGCTGATGACACAACCTAGAACGGCTTAATCGGCAGTCTCTTATGGCTTAGAAATAAGCTCGTACAACACCCCGACTTATCTGGTGGTTGAGCGGGTCACCGACGTAGCCACGTTTCAGGTCCACATTGAGACCTTTCATCAGGGAGTTTATCCTCTTGCGATGTGTCGTCGGTCAGTGTTGAGCCATTGCCTGCTAGGTTCCTGGCGTGAGTCTTGAGACTCTATCCAAGGCTGACAACGCTCTAGGCTAACGGAAGCGTCAATTTAAACTCCCGGTTGGGCTAGCTGAGCAACCAATCTCCATCAAGCTCTGAACAGATGACGTATACAAAGATTTACCCAATCAAAAGGGCGAAAACTCACTCCATTCAATGCGCGGTGAAATGAAAATCATACGATTGAATTCCAGTCTAAAAGTTCATTCAACCCTGCTGGTGCTTGAGATTGCAGAGTGAAAATCCAAAAGGCTTCTCGCTTATTTAACAATCGAGTCCGATTGCCCCCACGAGGAGGCAATGGGACTTGATCCAAAATAGTCCATTTTAAATCTGAAAAAGCATGATTCATCTGCACACAATGGGGAACAATAGGTGCGGTTAAAGTGGCAGTGTGTAATTTGGACTTGTGTTCATTTAAGCGGATTCTAATTTTCCTGACAGTACGGCCAATGTACACCTTGGGACAAGTGCATGCGATAGCATACACCACATGATCTGATTCACATGTGGTGTGAGTCTTGCGGTAAACTTTGTATTCTGTAACAGGATCTATCCAAGTTTCTCCATTCATGCTCTGTGCACAATGGGCGCAATGTCCACATTGGTTGTGACTACCACCTGGTTCACAAATATGTCCATCAGTCACCGCATGTATCAATGCGTCCCGGATATTCTTGCCACGTGTCGTGACTATTAATGGAAAATCTTTGAAAATTTCATGAAGTGCCAAAACTGGCCAATGTGCCCGAATTGAAGCAGCTATGGCTGAAGTAGCCACTGACTGGTTTAACACACATACTAAACCGGGATCTTGTTTTAG
Source organism: Rhinatrema bivittatum (assembly GCF_901001135.1). Lineage (NCBI taxonomy): Eukaryota > Metazoa > Chordata > Amphibia > Gymnophiona > Rhinatrematidae > Rhinatrema > Rhinatrema bivittatum. The sequence goes on along the minus strand of NC_042621.1, from coordinate 136,410,258 downwards.
GGGTTTATAGGATAGCAAAGACACCCTATCAGAATATTTTGCCCGTTTATATGCACGTTTTACCACTGATTTCGGGTAACCCCGTTCCAAAAATCTGTCACTCAGGATCTGGGACTGAAGTTCAAATTGATTCTGATCAGAACAAATCCGTTTAATTCTGAAGAACTGACTAACAGGCAAGCCATGTTTAAACGATGGCGGGTGGTGGCTATGGAATTTTAAAAGGTTATTCTTGTCAGTGGGTTTGCGATACACTGTGGTTGTAAATTGACCATTCTCCAAACTCACTAAGACATCAAGGAAAGGTACTTGGGTGTATGACTGCTGTTTAGTGAATTGCAAGTTAGGGTCTTGCTGGTTTAACCACTCAAAAAACAATGTCAAATTCTCTTCAGTGTTTTTCCACACTAAAAAGATGTCGTCAATGTACCTGACCCAAATCACAACATCACACCACCATACTGACCTGTAAACAATGTTATGTTCAAAGTGAGCTACATAGATATTGGCGGTGGTAGGGGCTAACGGAGAGCCCATAGGAATTCCATGTATTTGAGCAAACAATTGATCCTTGTACATGAAATAGTTATTATATAGCACCACTTCCAAAAGTTGCAGGATGACTGAGTTAGGAATCCTTTGATGTGACAGCCTTTGTGATAAACATTGTTCAATGACTTGAAACGCCTGTAACTGAGGAATATTGGTGTATAAAGCGCTAATGTCCATAGTCACCAATATGTATTGTAACTGATCATCCAAGATCGTGCTTTGTAATTTCTGTAACAAGTGAATGGTGTCTTTGATGTATGAAGCGGAAGATGTCGCATAAGGTTGTAATAATTTATCCAATAATACAGCAGGAGCTTCCAGTACCGAATCATTTAAAGACACGATCGGACGGATTGGTGGGTTATGAAGATCTTTGTGAATTTTGGGAAGTGAATATATTACAGGGAGCCGGAGATGTTCAACAATCAAAAACTTCTTCTCTTTAGCCGTAAAACCCGTGGTGCTATCGACTATTCCTTGAAGAATTTTAGACAATCCAACAGTAGGATCATTGGTCAACTTTTTGTAATACACAGGGTTATTCAGATGTTGAAGCATAACCTGATCATATACTAATTTATCCTGGAGGACAACCCCGCCCCCCTTGTCCGCTGGCTTGATAATTAATTCTGGATTTTGAGAAAGGGATTGTAAAGCAGATCTCAACGGAGCTGACAGATTGTATTGCCATCGATGTTCTTGATTCTCATAAATGCTCATATCGCGTAAAACCAATTGCTCAAAGGTTTTTACATGAGGGTCAATGGGTCCAGGAGGATTCCAAGTGGAATGATGATATACGATGGACATATCTTGAGTCATTTGATGATCAGCTTGGGCAAAAAATAGACTTAGATTTAATTTCTGTATAAATCGCTGAAACATGATGCGGGCTTCAAACGGGGAATGTTTGGATGTGGGTACAAATGATAAACCATGATCTAAAACGGCTATCTGATCAACAGATAATTGTGTAGAAGAAAGGTTAACAACAGCAGATGATGTCTGTGTCACATTCCGAACGTACTCAGGACTGATAGTAGGTGTCATTTGTTTCTCGTTCTTGTATTGATGCCAGGTTGTGGCGGTCCTTCTGTGGTGTTGTCTTGACGCGACCGTCCTTTTGGTCGCGTGGATGTTTTGCCGCGATCCGGCCGAAAATCCGGCTGACCTTGAGTCTTTGGCACTGAACCAGTGCCCTCTGCCTCATCGGAACCACTAGAATTTTCATCTGATGAAAAGTTGAATCTAACACGTCTGTGTTCAGCCCGATTACCCAACCACTTATATACCAGATCTGTTTTATAATCAGTTTGATCTCGACGAAATTTACTAATTTTCGTTTCCTTGATGGTCTCTCTAAATTTATCCAAAGTGGCCTGATGTTCTTGTAGTTTCTCCTCAAACTGGTCTAGGGCAGAATTTTGTTTCAACTGATCAATTTGTTCTTGGATCGGCACCGCTATCTCAGTGGTGAATTTCTTAACCTGGCCCACTATCAATAGCATCAAGTCAAGCGCGCATTTATTAAGAATGGCTGTCCATGTCTGCATAAATGATTTGTCATCGGTAAATAATAAGGGTTCCTTCTGGACTCGTAACCCACGGGGAATGAGTTGATGTTTTATATATTCTACTAGAGTGGTGCCGTGCAATTCAGCACGGATACTCTTCTTGCTCAATCGAAGAAACTCATCCCATGATGTATTGATAACGTGTTCATCTGTATCAGAGAGCAATGATGGAAACGTTTTAACATCAGCTAACTGTGCTTCAGAAAAGCTGAATACGTGCTTCCACATTTCCATATGGAATGATATGTAAACTGGGTGCCAAAATCTGTGAAATACCAACCTATTATCAATAGGCACCAATACAATTTAAGAAGGATCCTTACAATACTATAAAAACCTCAAAACAAATCCTTCATGATACTTATATAACTGTTCTCTATTCAACTCCCAGATCCTCATGTAAGAGTGCAAAAAATTGACTATTGACAAAACAATTTTGACAAAAAAACTTTTGTTGGAAGGAGCGGAACGTTTCATATGCATAATCATAAATCCCCACCAGGGGTAATATGACTGTTGATTGTAATCATAAACGTCCCACCTCCGACCATTATATGTGATAAATATGCAAAATGTGCTACAATCCACAAGCTTTTTGTTGAATCATTTTTTATCTGTTACTATAAAACATTATGCATAATTAATTAAGGTGAAATAAATCACTTCAATCTTTCAAGTGCTGTCAAACGCTCCTCGCAGCCTTGTGTACTGATCCCAACGAAGGGTAAAAAATCCTCAAAGCCGCTGATGACACAACCTAGAACGGCTTAATCGGCAGTCTCTTATGGCTTAGAAATAAGCTCGTACAACACCCCGACTTATCTGGTGGTTGAGCGGGTCACCGACGTAGCCACGTTTCAGGTCCACATTGAGACCTTTCATCAGGGAGTTTATCCTCTTGCGATGGACGTATTTGTGAACCAGGTGGTAGTCACAACCAATGTGGACATTGCGCCCATTATGCACAGAGCATGAATGGAGAAACTTGGATAGATCCTGTTACAGAATACAAAGTTTACCGCAAGACTCACACCACATGTGAATCAGATCATGTGGTGTATGCTATCGCATGCACTTGTCCCAAGGTGTACATTGGCCGTACTGTCAGGAAAATTAGAATCCGCTTAAATGAACACAAGTCCAAATTACACACTGCCACTTTAACCGCACCTATTGTTCCCCATTGTGTGCAGATGAATCATGCTTTTTCAGATTTAAAATGGACTATTTTGGATCAAGTCCCATTGCCTCCTCGTGGGGGCAATCGGACTCGATTGTTAAATAAGCGAGAAGCCTTTTGGATTTTCACTCTGCAATCTCAAGCACCAGCAGGGTTGAATGAACTTTTAGACTGGAATTCAATCGTATGATTTTCATTTCACCGCGCATTGAATGGAGTGAGTTTTCGCCCTTTTGATTGGGTAAATCTTTGTATACGTCATCTGTTCAGAGCTTGATGGAGATTGGTTGCTCAGCTAGCCCAACCGGGAGTTTAAATTGACGCTTCCGTTAGCCTAGAGCGTTGTCAGCCTTGGATAGTCTCAAGACTCACGCCAGGAACCTAGCAGGCAATGGCTCAACACTGACCGACGACACATCGCAAGAGGATAAACTCCCTGATGAAAGGTCTCAATGTGGACCTGAAACGTGGCTACGTCGGTGACCCGCTCAACCACCAGATAAGTCGGGGTGTTGTACGAGCTTATTTCTAAGCCATAAGAGACTGCCGATTAAGCCGTTCCAGGTTGTGTCATCAGCGGCTTTGAGGATTTTTTACCCTTCGTTGGAATCAGTACACAAGGCTGCGAGGAGCGTTTGACAGCACTTGAAAAATTGAAGTGATTTATTTCACCTTAATTAATTATGCATAATGTTTTATAGTAACAGATAAAAAATGATTCAACAAAAAGCTTGTGGATTGTAGCACATTTTGCACATTTATCACATATAATGGTCGGAGGTGGGACGTTTATGATTACAATCAAATGTCATATTACCCCTGGTGGGGATTTATGATTATGCATATGAAACGTTCCGCTCCTTCCAACAAAAATTTTTTTGTCAAAATTGTTTTGTCAATAGTCAATCTTTTGCACTCTTACATGAGGATCTGGGAGTTGAATAGAGAACAGTTATATAAGTATCATGAAGGATTTGTTTTGAGGTTTTTATAGTATTGTAAGGATCCTTCTTAAATTGTATTGGTGCCTATTGATAATAGGTTAGCAGTGAATGATGACATAGACTTAATTGGCATCTCAGAGACATGGTGGAAGGAGGACAACCAATGGGACAGTGCTATAACGGGGTATAAACTATATCGCAATGACAGAAAGGAGCACCCGGGAGGCGGTGTGGTGCTTTATGTCCGGGATGGCATAGAGTCCAACAGGATAAACATCCTGCACGAGACTAAATGCACAATTGAATCTTTATGGGTAGAAATCCCTTGTGTGTCGGGGAAGACTATAGTGATAGGAGTATACTACCGTCCACCTGGTCAAGATGGTGAGACTGACAGTGAAATGCTAAGAGAAATTAGGGAAGCTAACCAAATTGGTAGTGCGGTAATAATGGGAAACTTCAATTACCAAACAAACCAAAGCAAGGTGCTGCACTACAGAATAATCCAAATCACAGAAGTGCAGAGCATAGAACTTTTAGTCCAGATCAAAGGAAATTCCAAAACATTTTGTGAGAAAACGAATTCTGATTTTTATTGCGGCAACTCCACTGCATAATGTTAACACAGCAAACAATTTTCAAGGTGCCCCAACACGGACCCGTGTTTCGCCGGAGGCTGCATCGGGGGGACCAACAGGGATTCAATCAATCTGCAATATTAGAATAGTTAAGGATCAGGACAACAAACAATGGACTAAAGCCGATACAAAGTTTAAAACAGTAGAAATAACATACCTTGGTGCAGTGTTCATAAGGTGACAGGGAGTGCATTTACCCTTAGACCAACCAGGTATTTTAAAGGCAGAATTAGGCGCCAAAATGCAGGTGAACAAATCACCTTTCTCGCGGGAACCAATCATCGGGTCCCAAGAGGCATGCGCGCCATATAGGTACACAGACGGACAAACCAATGTAAGAAATAATTATAAGAAAACAAATTAGGAAAACAGATGCCATTCAATCTCCCGATTTAATCCTTTGGGAGACACAGTGTCCAACGTAAAAATCCATTTCTGTTCTTGTCGTCCCAAAAATTCTAAATAATTACCACCCCGGGTTGGTTTCGAGACCACCTCAATTACAGCAAACCAAAGATCAGCAATGGTATGCGTGGAACTTATCCAGTGTGCTACCAAAGGTTCTTGTTCACAAGATGTGCGAATATTTGAACAGTGTTCAAAAATTCGGGTTTTTATTTTTCGTGAGGTTTTTCCTACATAAAGTAAGGGACAAGGACACTTAATCACATAAATGACACCCTGTGATGTAGACAGTAGACAGTAGAAGTAGAAGTAGACAGTAGAAATAACATACCTTGGTGCAGTGTTCATAAGGTGACAGGGAGTGCATTTACCCTTAGACCAACCAGGTATTTTAAAGGCAGAATTAGGCGCCAAAATGCAGGTGAACAAATCACCTTTCTCGCAGGAACCAATCATCGGGTCCCAAGAGGCATGCGCGCCATATAGGTACACAGACGGACAAACCAATGTAAGAAATAATTATAAGAAAACAAATTAGGAAAACAGATGCCATTCAATCTCCCGATTTAATCCTTTGGGAGACACAGTGTCCAACGTAAAAATCCATTTCTGTTCTTGTCGTCCCAAACATTCTAAATAATTACCACCCCGGGTTGGTTTCGAGACCACCTCAATTACAGCAAACCAAAGATCAGCAATGGTATGCGAGGAACTTATCCAGTGTGCTACCAAAGGTTTTTGTTCACGAGATGTGCGAATATTTGAACAGTGTTCAAAAATTCGGGTTTTTATTTTTCATGAGGTTTTTCCTACATAAAGTAAGGGACAAGGACACTTAATCACATAAATGACACCCTGTGATGTACAATCAGAGTTGAAATTCAACTCTGATTGTACATCACAGGGTGTCATTTATGTGATTAAGAGTTGAAATTCAACTCTGATTGTACATCACAGGGTGTCATTTATGTGATTAAGTGTCCTTGTCCCTTACTTTATGTAGGAAAAACCTCACGAAAAATAAAAACCCGAATTTTTGAACACTGTTCAAATATTCGCACATCTCGTGAACAAGAACCTTTGGTAGCACACTGGATAAGTTCCTTGCATACCATTGCTGATCTTTGGTTTGCTGTAATTGAGGTGGTCTCGAAACCAACCCGGGGTGGTAATTATTTAGAATTTTTGGGACGACAAGAACAGAAATGGATTTTTACGTTGGACACTGTGTCTCCCAAAGGATTAAATCGGGAGATTGAATGGCATCTGTTTTCCTAATTTGTTTTCTTATAATTATTTCTTACATTGGTTTGTCCGTCTGTGTACCTATATGGCGCGCATGCCTCTTGGGACCCGATGATTGGTTCCCGCGAGAAAGGTGATTTGTTCACCTGCATTTTGGCGCCTAATTCTGCCTTTAAAATACCTGGTTGGTCTAAGGGTAAATGCACTCCCTGTCACCTTATGAACACTGCACCAAGGTATGTTATTTCTACTGTTTTAAACTTTGTATCGGCTTTAGTCCATTGTTTGTTGTCCTGATCCTTAACTATTCTAATATTGCAGATTGATTGAATCCCTGTTGGTCCCCCCGATGCAGCCTCCGGCGAAACACGGGTCCGTGTTGGGGCACCTTGAAAATTGTTTGCTGTGTTAACATTATGCAGTGGAGTTGCCGCAATAAAAATTAGAATTTGTTTTCTCACAAAATGTTTTGGAATTTCCTTTGATCTGGACTAAAAGTTCTATGCTCTGCACTTCTGTGATTTGGAAACTTCAATTACCCCAATATTGATTGGGTAAATGTATTATCGGGACACGCTAGAGGGATAAAGTTCCTGGATGGAATAAATGATAGCTTTATGGAGCAAATGGTTCAGGAACCAACGAGAGAGGGAGCAATTTTAGATCTAATTCTCAGTGGAGAACAGGATTTGGTGAGAGAGGTAATGGTGGTGGGGCCGCTTGGCAATAGTGATCATAATATGATCAAATTTGATTTAATGACTGGAAGGGGGACAGTAAGCAAATCCACGGCTCTCGTGCTAAACTTTCAAAAGGGAAACTTTGATAAAAATGAGAAAAATAGAAAAAAACTGAAAGGAGCAGCTACAAAAGTAAAAAGTGTGCAAGAGGCGTGGTCATTGTTAAAAAAAAATACCATCCTAGAAGCACAATCCAGATGTATTCCATACATTAAGAAAGGTGGAAGGAAGGCAAAACGATTACCGGCATGGTTAAAAGGGGAGGTGAAAGAAGCTATTTTAGCAAAAAGATCTTCATTCAAAAATTGGAAGAAGGATCCAACAGAAGAAAATAGGATAATGCATAAACGTTGGCAAGTTAAATGTAAGACATTGATAAGACAGGCTAAGAGAGAATTTGAAAAGAAGTTGGCCGTAGAGACAAAAACTCACAGTAAAATCTTTTTTAAATATATCCGAAGCAGAAAGCCTGTGATGGAGTCAGTTGGACCGTTAGATGATCGAGGGGTTAAAGGGGCACTTAGAGAAGATAAGGCCATCGCAGAAAGATTAAATGATTTCCTTGCTTCGGTGTTTACTGAAGAGGATGTTGGGGAGGTACCCGTACTGGAGAAGATTTTCATGGGTAATGATTCAGATGGACTGAACCAAATCATGGTGAACCTAGAAGATGTGGTAGACCTGATTGACAAACTTAAGAGTAGTAAATCACCTGGACCAGATGGTATACACCCCAGAGTTCTGAAGGAACTAAAAAATGAAATTTCAGACCTATTAGTAAAAATTTGTAACCTGTCATTAAAATCATCCATTGTACCTGAAGACTAGAGGATAGCTAATGTAACTCCCATATTTAAAAAGGGCTCCAGGGGCGATCCGGGAAACTACAGACCGGTTAGCCTGACTTCAGTGCCAGGAAAAATAGTGGAAAGTGTTCTAAACATCAAAATTACAGAACATATAGAAAGACATGGTTTAATGGAACAAAGTCAGCATGTTTTACCCAAGGCAAGTCTTGCCTCACAAATCTGCTTCACTTTTTTGAAGGAGTTAATAAACATGTGGATAAAGGTGAACCTGTAGATGTAGGGTACTTGGATTTTCAGAAGGCGTTTGACAAAGTTCCTCATGAGAGGCTTCTAGGAAAAGTAAAAAGTCATGGGATAGGTGGCGATGTCCTTTCGTGGATTACAAACTGGCTAAAAGACAGGAAACAGAGAGTAGGATTAAATGGACAATTTTCTCAGTGGAAGGGAGTGGGCAGTGGAGTGCCTCAGGGATCTGTATTGGGACCCTTACTTTTCAATATATTTATAAATGATCTGGAAAGAAATACGATGAGTGAGGTAATCAAATTTGCAGATGATACAAAATTGTTCAGAGTAGTTAAATCACAAGCAGATTGTGATAAATTGCAGGAAGACCTTGTGAGGCTGGAAAATTGGGCATCAAAATGGCAGATGAAATTTAATGTGGACAAGTGCAAGGTGGTGCATATAGGGAAAAATAACCCATGCTATAGTTACACAATGTTAGGTTCCATATTAGGTGCTACTACCTAAGAAAGAGATCTAGGCGTCATAGTGGTTAACACATTGAAATCGTCGGTTCAGTGTGCTGCGGCAGTCAGCAAACAGAAGCGTTGGGAATTATTAGAAAGGGAATGGTAAATAAATCGGAAAATGTCATAATGCCTCTGTATCGCTCCATGGTGAAACTGCACCTTGAATACTGTGTACAATTCTGGTCGCCACATCTCAAAAAAGATATAATTGCGATGGAGAAGGTACAGAGAAGAGCGACCAAAATGATAAAGGGAATGGAACAGCTCCCCTATGAGGAAAAACTAAAGAGGTTAGGACTTTTCAGCTTGGAGAAGAGACAGCTGAGGGGGGATATGATAGAGGTGTTTAAAATCATGAGAGGTCTAGAATGGGTAGATGTGAATCGGTTATTTACTCTTTTGGATAATAGACTAGGGGGCTCTCCATGAAGTTAGCATGTGGAACATTTAAAACTAATCGGAGAAAGTTCTTTTTCACTCAAAGCACAATTAAACTCTGGAATTTGTTGCCAGAGGATGTGGTTAGTGCAGTTAGTATAGCTGTGTTTAAAAAAGGATTAGATAAGTTCTTGGAGGAGAAGTCCATTACCTGCTATTAATTAAGTTGACTTAGATAATAACCACCGCTATTACTAGCAACGGTAACATGGAATAGACTTAGTTTTTGGGTACTTGCCAGGTTCTTATGGCCTGGATTGGCCACTGTTGGAAACAGGATGCTGGGCTTGATGGACCCTTGGTCTGACCCAGTATGGTATGTTGTTCTTATGGTATGGACTGTTTTTTTAGTGATCCCTTGGGCCTAGAGGGGAATCCTGCTCCCTATAGCACAAATCCATGCACCAAGTAACAAACAGCTCAGCAATCATTGAAGATTATTCCCTAGCAAGCAGGATGGGGGAGGGTTACACAGATAATTTTTTTTTTTAAATGTGTGCTGTTTTGAAAAGGTCATAAAAGTTTCCAAAAATTTGCATGTGAATCCGGCTGCCATAAGCACCTGAAAGTAACTCGCTTTGACTTTACCAGACATGTCTGTCCTTCTCCATGGTCCAAAGTGTGACACTTGGGGTCCTGGCAGCAGAGGAAGAGGAAGACGAGGACATGGCTTAAAGTGCCCTATTGCCACTGTCCTCCAGTAAGCTGGCATTGCTCTGGGGCATGGGAAAGAGACGGGAGGCCTGCTGCCGCTGCTGCTGCTCCAGGCCCGGTCTTCCATGCCAGTTGTGTGGGGAATGGGGAATTCTGTGGCAAGGTTCGGATTTTGTGGTATTGCAGCAGAATTGCAGGATGCTAGGGGCCTTGCCCAAGGCAATTATAGTAATAAAATAGCCTGAGAGACAGACATAGGCTTTAAGAACTCTGGTTCAGAGCTGAGCAGTCACTCTAATGAATGTAAATTGGATTTCTTCGAGCTGTAATAGTTCTTATTGGCCTAGCATAATATTTGTAATGGGTGACTATGTATATGAATTATCAAGCTCACATACATCTCTTCAGATGTTTGTTTTCAAGTTCCCACCCCCAGCCTTTGGATTCAGCTGTACTATTTGTAAATGTGATAGACTTAACACATGGGCAAAGAACTGGTGACTTAACTCCATTCAGATTTATATTGGCCTCAGGAGATGATTAGTGTGCTGCAAGATAGAAGAGAGCCATAAGGAGAGTCTGTGGCTCAGCTGCAGCACTGTGCATTGTGGCACACGGGATTTTCATTTCTTCCTGGGCAGACCTTAGATTGTGCCACAAAGGTGATGCAATCAAATTCTGGCTGGGAGGGAAAGCGTTTGCTACTCCTGCTATAGCCGAAGATTGGCACTGAGAAGTGTGTGTGTGTGTGTGTGTGTGTGTGTGTGTGTGCAGGGGTGGGGGGAAGAGAGGAACAGGGGTGGTAAAAATGTAAATAAAGGCAGAAAAGTACCAAGAAAAGTGGACTGCAAGTATAGCGGCAACAGTGAAGACTTCTGGTCAAAGTTCATCATAGGGGAACTCCAGAAGGAGCATCCCCTTCCTCTTTATCAGCAGCCACGAATGCTAAATAGGTCCCAAACAGAAAACACTTGATTTTTTTTTTTTTTAGTACCAGCGCTACAGTAAAAATGTTAAAATCACTCTGTAAGGGCTGAGCCTAGTCTGCTGCTAAAAGGCAAGAAGGAGACATTTTACTGGTGTCTATATTGTATTATAATTTTATTTTAGCTTACTTATATTGTTCCTCCTAGAACATTTCAGAATGTTTATTTGTGTTTGTGTGTTCAATGGGTTTTGTTTTGTTTTTTTTTGGGGGGGGGGGCAGGGTTTGATGAAGATAGATTGCCTCTTATTTTGAATGAATTCTCTTTTAATCTTAAAATGAGCATGGGGGTCTCTCTTGTCCATCGTGTTTACTGAAATTGAAAATTTCTGGCAATTCTCTCGCCTCTCCTTTCCTTCCCGCCCCTCCCTGCCTCAGATTTCGCTTAGCAACATCTGCACATGCTGGTTCCCATGCTTCCAGCAGGACCCAGGCTGCCTCCTCTTTAGCATGCAAAATAAGTTGTGTTCCTGGCTGGCATGAAGCGCCTGAAAGTGACAGAAATGACTTTGAAAGCTGCCATAATAAGCCTGAACCAGGGAGGTGGTGGTGGAGGGGGGGGGGGGGTTGTGGAAACAGGGGGGCAGTTTCCTTGGTGCCTTTGTGGATAGCTGGGGGAATTTTTCACATGCAGCTCATAGCAACGACATTAGCTTTGCGCTTCTTGTCCTGGCAGGGTCACTTATTCTTTCAAGCGAAAAAAAAACAAAAAAACAAAAAAAAACCAGTTGTGCTTGCCTCAGCCCTTTTATTCTCATGGGTGACAGAGTGTGGGAGCGTTCTTTCATCTGCCCCGGGCAGTATTTCTCTGCCCTTCCTTTTTTTTTTTTTTTTTTTCCTTGCTTCATCCTTCCTGCGCTTCCTCTTTCCAGTGCTCGCTCCTTCCGTTTCTGCCATGCCCTAGAGACTTGTGGTCCTTTGAATATTTTACAGTAAATAATGTGCACAGCTGTACAGCACATGTAGGGGTGCGTCTTCAAAAGCACAGCCTCTGCCTTCTCTACCCACAGACTTTACATCAAAGTTTGAGAATTGCCCTCATAAGAGTTATCCAGTGATGATGGTGATGGCCGGGAGCTCTCTAGAAGTCTGAGAGCCTGCACATCGAGAAGATTTGAAGAAAGGATCTGCGCAGTCTAGAAAGTTTGTGAACATCACCATCTTTGAATAATTCCCTCAGAGGGCAATTTTCAAAAACCATTCCCATGGGTAAAGCAGCTCTCTGAAGTGTTTCCCAGCTTGTATGTAGGTAAGAGTGTACACATAGTTCCACAGCCCACGTACTTTCACTCACATTGTAGTGGAGAATCCCAGGATGGGATTGGGTCACGGGGAAAAAAACTGTATGCACGGTTCTAGATTTTCAAATCTACTTATGTAGCTTTGGTTGGAAAAGTGCCTGCTGAAAATGCAGCTTCATATCTCCTCGGGTACCTTTTTTCCCTTGGGAAATTTTCAAAAGTAAAATGAGGGACATATTTCCACTTTCAAAATTGGTGCAAAGTAAAATCTGGTAAAAAGTAGCCAATAACTTTGCAACTCTGCAGGTGGCATGAAAAATGCCTCCCTTAATGATGCTATAAAATATATTGTTACGTGCAATGCCTCATGTTCTCCACAATTTATATAGCTATTAAAAAGCTGCAGTACATGAGTTTATTTATTTTTTTATTTTTTTAATGACCACATTCATTTACTCTTTCTTCCTATCCTGTGCTATGGCACTCTATTAATATTGCTTATGTCTGCTCTCAAAACACGTTTTATCTGCAATTGAAAAAACATACAGGACATTCTTTATCTCCTGCCTCTGCTTCTTTCTTTTTGGCTCTAGAATTAGGTGCTCCATGAATTACAGCAGGGCTGTAGGATAGACAAAGACCTCCTGTTGTGATTTCCTTACTTTCTGACTCTACAGGACCTCCTTCAGTGGTGTCCCTTGGATGTGATGTGAATTCCTCACTGTGATTTATAGAGAGGAATTCTTATTTGACCTTGTCGTTAATTAGGGAGAGGGTCATTTGATACCAGTTTGACTATTTTGTTTTCTATATGTTTGGGAGAATTAAAGAGTTAGGCAGTGTTCAGCAAATAGATTAGGGTGTAAAATATTGAAATTATGGGTGGGTGTGTAAACTATTGAAATTTCTTAGCATCCACTCAGATGAATCCAGAACAAGTGGGTTATGCACCTCTACTAGCAGATGGAGTTGGAGCAAGCTGACGTCACACTATATATATATATATATATATATATATATATATATATATATATATATATATATATATATATATATATATAAATACTCCTGAAATGACATCAGCCTGCCAATATTCTCCATCTCCAGCAGATGGTGGACATGCAACTCCCCACTGGGGATTGCTTCATTTTAAAGAAACGGAGAATTAAGGAAATAAATGTGCCCCGCTGTCCTGCGGTGATACCATTTTGGCTTTGCATTGCTTGTCATAATCGGGTGTCTCAACCAGGAGTGCCTGCTAATTATTTTTTGCCAGCGCTGTTTGGAGGCTCAGAGAGAATTGTCTTCCTCAGATTTCACTAAGCCTGGTTCTTCCCAGCCAGGGTAAAGACAACACAGGTGGGGCGCCTGATTTTGGAACTCCCCTAACTGGTTCCTCAATAGGGGAAGGTAGCTTAGTGAATACATGTCAGGTATCTCCTGGTCTGGATACTTCTAATTTTTCATGGGTAGAATTTTTCCAGGGGTTGCAGTCCTTTCTTCTGGCACAATCCTCAGCTCTGTCCAGTGCTCCTAGAGCAGAGGTGCACGTAGGAACCTTGCCTGGACCTTCTGTTAAGTGCCGGAGTACTCCTAGAGCGGCAGCGGGACCTCTGAATAGAGATCTGGATGGCACGGATGATGACGCTCATCTTACCTCTCTTGAGGATGGTGAAATTCCCCCAGATTAGAACCGTATAAAACTATGTTACGGTTCTTTCATAGAGATGAACTGCCAGCTCTGATTTCCCAGACTTTGTAAATGCTTGGAGTTCCTGGGATAGATTCAATGTCTGAGCCAAAGAGAAATCCCATTTTGGTTTCCTTGGGTAAAGTCTCTTGATTTTTCCCCGTGATGGAGGCAATTCAAGAATTGATTGATCTTGAGTGGGGTGCCCCAGAGGCTAATTTCAAAGGGGGGTCGGTTTTTGGAAGGCCTGTACCCTCTGGATTCAGTAGTAAGAGAGTACTTACGTTTTCCGAAGGTAGATACACTTGTATGTGCAGTCTCCAAGCAGATCACTATTCCCGTGGAAGGAGGAGAGGCCATGAAGTTTGCTCATGATAAAACGATTGAGACTATCCTTAAGCAAGCATTTGAAGCAGTGACAATGACCTTGCAGATTGCTTCTTGTTGCTCCTTGGTGGCTTGCTCTTGTTTGCTTCTCTCCCAGGAGGTTGATGACTCTGGGGTAAACTCCAGGGCAGTTATGGAACCAACTGCTGCTTTCTTGGCAGATGCAGGCTGTGATTTGGTCCACACTTCAGCCATAGTGGTAGCATCGATAGTGGCCAGGCAACAGTTATGGTTGAGAAATTGGTCAGCCGATGCAACCTCCAAGGCTAACCTTACCAATTTGTCCTTTAACGACTCGCTTTTGTTTGGCAGCTAGTTGGAGAAACTGGCCATTAAGTGGAGTGAATCTCCGGTTCCTCGTTTGCTGGAGGATAAGAAGCAGGCACAGCACTCCTTTAACATGAGAGTTCGTGCTAGAGGATCCAAACGTTTTCGACCCTGTAGAGGAGTAACCTTTGAGGACTTGACCCTTCAGTAGGTCTCAGTCCTTTCGTCCCCAACAACCCAGAAGAGGTGCAGGCTTGGGTAATGGAACCTCACAAGCCTCCCAATGAAAGTTTGCTAACCTACCCCCAGGAACATGGGATGGGGGATGCCTCTCTCTCTTTTATCAGTCAAAATCACATCGGATCAGTGGGTCCTAGAGGGGATATGAGAAGGATATGCAATGGAGTTTTGCAGTGTTCTTTGGGACATGTTGATGGAGTCTTCCTGCCACTCCCCACAGAAGAAGCAAGCAATGGGGAGGGTACATTGGCAAGACTCCTCGGTCTGAGGGCTGTAGTCCCAGTGCCCATGTCTCAAGAAAATACATGATAATCCAAATTGCCAATAGTATGTCACAATCTAAAAAGACGCTTAGAAGTATTGATGACCTGTCATAATAGGCTTCATCTTATGCATAAGATGGGATTCACGTGAGTTGTTGATTCAAGAAAATACATTCCATTTATTTTGTTGTGCCAAAGGATGCCTCTTTTTATCCCATCCTGGACCTCAAAGGTGTCAAGTCATCTGCAAGTGAAGCATTTTCACATGGAAACATTATGCTCGGTGATAATGGCCATGCAGTTGGCAGAATTTCTAACCTCTCTGGATCTGTCCGAGGTGTACCTCCACATTCCCATCCGACTAGAACAACAACGCTTCCTACGGTTTGCAGTTCTGGGAAGCCACTTTCAGTTTCGGGCGCTGCCCTGTGGTCTGGCCACCACTCCAAGAACCTTTTCCAAGAATAATGGTGGTAGTTGCGACAGAGTTGAAAGGATGGAATCCTAGTACACCCATATTTGGACGACTGGCTGATTTGCACCAAGTCGCTGGAAGAGAGCCGCCTGGTGACTCGCAAAGTGATTTCCCTGTTGCCAGGAGCTCAGCTGGGTGGTGAACCTAGCCAAGAGCAGTCTTCAGCCTACTCAGTCACTGGAGTACCTGGGAGTTCGGTTCGATATGAAGTATGGGAAGTTGTTCCTGCCGGAAGCTCGAATTCAGAATTTGCTAGCTCAATTCCGTCTGTTGTTGAAAACTCTGCACTTGACCATTTGGTCTTACCTGCAGGTCCTTGGCTTAATGGCGGTGATCCTGGAAGTGGTACTGTGGGCGAGGGTGCATATGTGTCCTCTTCAGTGCTCCCTGCTGTCTCGGTAGAATTCACAGTCTCAGGACTATTCGATTCGGCTCCACCTGCCGATGGAGGTGACCCCCTCCCCCAACTGCATTGGTGGCTGCAGGAGGATCATCTATGGAAGGGAGTTTCCCTATTCCCACCGGACTGGCTAGTACTGACAATGGATGCAAGTCTTCTTGGTTGGGGAACTCACTGTCAGGAGCTGACAGAGCAAGGGCGCTGGAGTGAAGAGTCTCTCTGGAGCATCAGTTGGCTGGAAGCCAGGGCGGTCCGGTTGGCATGTTTATAGTTCAGCGACAGGCTGCAGGGTCGATTGGTCCAAAGAATGTTGGACAATGCAATGACTATGGCTTACATCAATCAGCAGGGAGGTACCAAAAGTCAACAAGTGTTGTAGGAAATAGATCAGTTTATGGAATGGGCAGAGGTGCATCTCTTTAGGATCTCAGCCTTGCACACTGCAGGCAAAGATAATGTAAGAGCAGACTCTCTCAGCAGGGAGAGTCTGGACTCAGGAGAGTAGGCATTATCAGACAAGCATTTCAGCTTATTTGAGATCGCTGGGGTCTCCCATTCCTAGACCTGTTGGCAACTTTGCACAATGCAGAAGTTCCGCAGTTCTTCAGCCGCAGAAGAGATCTGAAGTCATTGGGGCTCGATGCCCTATTGCAGAGTGGTGGAAGACAAGTTGTTACATGCCTTTCCTCCATGGCCCATGCTGCCAGATTGATTCGAAGGATCGAACACCTCAGGGGGATGGTGCTCTTGGATGCTTCAGATTGGCACAGGAGAGCATGTGGTGCAGATCTGCGGAGGCTCCTGATGGATTTGCCTCTTTGATTTCCAGCGCACAGGAAGCTGTTGCAGCAGGGACCACATCTTCACAAAGATCCGACTCAATTTTGTCTAGTTATGGCCCTTGAAAGGGCTCACTTGCTGAAATGTGGATATTCTGCGGCAGCAATTTCCATCTTGCTAAGAACTAGAAAGTTCTCCACTTCCTTGGCCTATGTGCAGGTTTGGAGAGAGTGTTTGAGGCCTGGTGTGAGGATTGAGGTACTCTTCCTTCTTTGGTCAAGATTCTGCTCATTTTGGAATTTTTGCAGGATGGTTTGAATAAAGGCTTGGCTCTCAATTCCTTAAAGGTGCAAGTAGTGGTTCTCATCTTTCAGGGGTCAGGTAAATGGTGGATCCTTGTCGGCTCATCCTGATGTGTGGCCCAGTTTCTGAAAGGAGTGAAACATCTTTGTCATTCTTTGCGGTTTCCAGAGCCCCTTTGGAGTCTTAATTTGGTTTTGGATTTTTGGCAGGCCCTTCATTTAGACCGCTATGTCCTTGCAGTTGCTGACCTTGAAAACTGTGTTTCTTGTGGCAATTTGTTCTGCGCGTAGGGTTTCCGAACTTCAGGCCTTGTCTTGCTGGGAGCCATTTCTCCAGGTACTTATATTTTGTTACATCAAACAAGTCATATGCATGTTTGAGCCAATGTATGCGCTTGCATGAGCTTGTTTGCACCTATGTGTTTGTGCCTATGCCTGCCTTGTCCCTGTGTGTGGCAACGTGAGAGATAGGGCTTTGCAGACAGAACACATTAGCGAACATTACCCAATGTTGCTTGGGTTGTCTGATCAATAACAGCCTGTGGGTGTGTGTGCAAAAGGACTTTGCAGGAAAAAAGCATATTGTCTTTACACAATGCACCTGTGTTAGAGTTGTGGACCCTTGTGTGGTGGTGCAGTTGACACAGCCTGGCAGGCAAGCCCATATGGCCCACGCTGACCGCTGGTAACCATATCCTAGACAGGACTGACTGGAGCTTCGCCTATACCAACTATCGTTCCTGTAGGTTGAGCCCTTGGTTCAGACAGCTGGAAGGACTTAGGAGGGACCCTGGTATAATGGCTGGAAAGAAAATCCATGTCCAGGTGAGAATCAAGGCAGGCAGCAGATGGTGGAATCCAGTAGACGAATCAAGGTCGGTATAGGCAGCAGACTGGCAAGGTCAGGTTCAAAGCAAGGGGGTCTGGTCCAGGAGGCAGGAAGGCCAAAGAACAAGCTGAGGTCAAACCATGAAGTCAAGTCAGGGGAGGCAGGGCAAGACCAGGAAGGCAAGAAAAGACTTACACAAAGGGCAAACAGACCAAGACACAGAACCAAAAAAGGAGCAGGAATACTAGAAGACAAGGTACCAGGAATATGGGCAAGCAACGCGCACTGAGGAACAGATCACTCAGGAGACCTGTTGCCATGGCAAGGAGTACTGGGCCGAGCAGGCTTAAGTAGTTATGGTTGGGTGATATCTTCTTGAAGCAACTGCAGTGTTTTTCCCACCAAGGCACATATATTTAATGCGGAGTTGGGCTCGCCTAGAGCATCCATTGCCAGGTCCTTGCTATATGCATGTCAATGTGCGCATAATGGTGATGTTCCGCTGGGATGAAAGAGCTGCGTACCAGTAAGTCAAACAGCTAGGGGCTGCAGTTCCTAACAACCTGCCACTGTTCCGGGTGCTACCTGGTTGCCACAGACAGAGACAATACAGTGTGATAGACCAACTGCAAAAGCCGTATAGATAGATTAAAAAGCACCAGTCCTAGTACAAATCTCTGGGGCACTCCAGTATTTACTCTTCCCCATTTACAGAAATTACCATTCAGTCGTCCTCTCTGTTTCCTAACTTTTAGCCAGTTACTAGTCCACAATAAGATATTGCCTCCTTTCTCATGACTCTTTAATTTCCTGATAAACCTCTTATGAGGCCTTTGTCAAAAACCTTTTGAAAATCCAGATACATTATATCAACCAACTCCTCGTGTACAAATGTTTATTGACCACTTAAAAAAAAAATAAATCTGCGTAATTGAGTCGTCTTAACTAGATCTGGAAAGATCCATACTCTTTCCCCATAGAAAGTACTTGATCGATTTCGAAAAAAGGATTTCAAAACGTTTTCCTTATCAGTTGCAAAAGCAAACTGGATTAATAATGTTCCTCGTTCTTTAACAACCAAGTCTTGTTGAGACTTTTGCAGTAAATCAGATAAGTTTATAGGAAAGAAGTAATAGATAAAGGTGGATATTTTAATTTAAAATATCCATGTAAGTGTACTGTTAAGTTAGAGGGGAATACCTACACATTCACAGAGCCAGTAGGTCTTAGGGATCTCCTAGCAGGAAAATGATCGGCTTATATGATTAGTAGAGTATTGACAATGCATTTTTCCTTGACTAATGTTTTTTCTATATCTGTTCAAATATCTTGAGACTCACTTGAATTTCCTTAAGTATAATAATGACTGAATTGTATGCTAAATGTTAGGTTGAAAACAATATTTTTCCTGTTTCTTATTAAGGACTCAGTCATTATGAGATTTCTTAAATGTTTTGTTTATTGTAAACATTTTGAAAAAGTAATAAATAAAGAATTAAAAAAAAAAAAAAATCCAACAGATTTGTATGTCAAGACTTCCCTTTGCTAAACTATGTCTATCCAAATGGCCAGTAATTTTTTTTCTACAGAATAGCTTCTATCATTTTACCCAGTACCAACATCAAGTTCACCAGCCTGCAGTTTCCTGGATCATCCCTAGAACTCTCTTTAAAAATGAGTTCTGGATTGGTCCCCCTCCAATTCTAGTAATAAGTGAGAAACTTCATTCTTTAGTTTTTTCAGAATTCTGTGGTATATACCATATGATCCAGTGATTTTTAGCTTTTCAGTTTGCTCTATTATATTTTCTTGGTTCACCATGATTTACTTCAGTTCCTCTGAATTAACACCCTCAAAGAATGTGTTCAGTATATGTATTTCCTCAGTACAGACTAAAGCACAGAATTCATTTCGTTTTTCTGTTGTGGCCTTGTCTTCCCTGAACACCCCTTTTATATCTCTTGGTCATCTAGCAGTCCAACTAACTCTTACATGGGCTACTTGCTTCAAATATGCTTGAAAACATTTTTATTTCGGTTGTGCCTCTCTGGCATGCTTCTTTAGAAATTCTCTTTTAGTCTACCTTATTAATGCTTTACATCTAACTTGTCCATGCTTATTCTCTTTCCTATTTTCTTCATTTGGATCTACTTTCCAGTTTTTTAAAGATGTCCTTTTAGCTTTAATAGCCTCTTTCGCCTCACCATTTAACCATGCTAGCGTTCTTTTGGTGGTCTTTCTACCTCTTCTAATGCATGGAATATGTCTTGTCTGGGGTCTTAAGACTGTTTTTAGACAGTGTCTGTGCCGCATGCAAACTTCTAACCTCTTCAACTGCTCCTTTTAGTTTTTTTCTAAATTCTTTTTATCATAGTTTCCTTGTTTCAAGTTAAAAATTTCTGCAGTAGTTTTTCTTAATGTCCTTCCTATAATTTAGCAAGCAAGATCTGACCTCAGAATTAGCAGAGCACTAACCATGAAGTCACTGGATTGTAGTGTTAAGTATTCACCCAAATCCCTCTAGATTATTGAACTGGCCTTGGAATATAAATATTGAAGGAATATGCTTTCTGCATATCCAGTCATGTCAGCAGTAAATAGGATGTATCTTGGCATCAGCAGTGCTCCCAAAGGATTCATTGTGTGAATGAAATGATTATAGAGGAGGTTACTGATGTTTCTCAAAGCTTGTTTAGTACTACTGGATTCTGTGCAAGTTGTTTCTCAGCAGTTTGTATGATCCATATCTAAGAATTACTTCAGTGCCAGGAAAATGTTCTAAATATCAAAATCACAGAACATATAGAAAGACATGGTTTAATGGAACAAAGTCAGCATGGCTTTACCCAAGGCAAGTCTTGCCTCACAAATCTGCTTCACTTTTATGAAGGAGATAATAAACATGTAGATAAAAGTGAATCGGTAGATGTAGTGTATTTGGATTTTCAGAAGGCGTTTGACAAAGTTCCTCATGAGAGGCTTCTGGGAAAAGTAAAAAGTCATGGGATAGGTGGCGATGTCCTTTCGTGGATTACAAACTGGCTAAAAGACAGGAAACAGAGAGTAGGATTAAATGGACAATTTTCTCAGTGGAAGGGAGTGGGCAGTGGAGTGCCTCAGGGATCTGTATTGGGACCCGTACTTTTCAATATATTTATAAATGATCTGGAAAGAAATACGACAAGTGAGGTAATCAAATTTGCAGATTGTGATAAATTGCAGGAAGACCTTGTGAGGCTGGAAAATTGGGCATCCAAATGGTAGATGAAATTTAATGTGGATAAGTGCAAGGTGATGCATATAGGGAAAAATAACCCATGCTATAGTTACACAATGTCAGGTTCCATATTAGGAGCTACCACCCAAGAAAGAGATCTAGGCGTCATAGTGGATAACACATTGAAATCGGTTCAATGTGCTGCAGCAGTCAAAAAAGCAAACAGAATGTTAGGAATTA
The DNA here is from genome assembly GCF_901001135.1 of Rhinatrema bivittatum. Lineage (NCBI taxonomy): Eukaryota > Metazoa > Chordata > Amphibia > Gymnophiona > Rhinatrematidae > Rhinatrema > Rhinatrema bivittatum. The sequence continues at coordinate 136,389,008 of NC_042621.1, read as the reverse complement.
TTAGAAAGGGAATGGTGAATAAAACGGAAAATGTCATAATGCCTCTGTATCGCTCCATGGTGAGAGGGCACCTTGAATACTGTGTACAGTTCTGGTCGCTACATCTCAAAAAAGATATAGTTGCGATGGAGAAGGTACAGAGAAGGGCTACCAAAATGATAAGAGGAATGGAACAGCTCCCCTATGAGGAAAGACTAAAGAGGTTAGGACTTTTCAGCTTGGAGAAGAGACGGCTGAGGGGGGATATGTTAGAGGTGTTTAAAATCATGAGAGGTCTAGAATGGGTTAATGTGAATCAGTTATTTACTCTTTTGGATAATAGAAAGACTAGGGGGCACTCCATGAAGTTAGCATGTGGCACATTTAAAACTAATCGTAGAAAGTTCTTTTTCACTCAACACACAATTAAACTCTGGAATTTGTTGCCAGCAACAGTATCATGGAATAGGCTTACTTTTTGGGTACTTGCCAGGTTCTTATGGTCTGGATTGGCCACTGTTGGAAACAGGATGCTGGGCTTGATAGACCCTTGGTCTGACTCAGTATGTCATGTTCTTATGTTCTTACTTAAGGAAGGATACAATCATAGTTATTTATTTGATCTTTCTTTTGTACCAATTCTCCAGAACCTACAATAGTGAACCAACTGCTCCGAATTTATGGAGCTTCTTGCAGATTTTAAATTGAAATATATAGATCTCGTGCTGTTGAGTGCCACAGATTCTAAAGTACTTGGGGACAAACTTACGGGCCGATACAGTACAGTGCGCTCCGGAGCGCACTGTTAACCCGCCATTAGACGCGCGTTTTCGATGCGCTAGTACCCCTTATTCAGTAAGGGGCCGAAAACGCGCATCCAACCCCCCGAACCTAATAGCGCCTGCAACATGCAAATGCATGTTGATGGCCCTATTAGGTATTCCCGCGCGATTCAGAAAACAAAATGTGCAGCCAAGTCGCAGAACTGCTTTTCTGTGCACCCTTCGACTTAATATCATGGCGATATTAAGTCGGATGTTCCGAAAGTTTCCAAAAGTGTAAAAAAAAAAAAATAAAAATAAAAAAAAATTTGAAGTCGGCCCGCAGCTGTGGGGTCGAAAACCAGAAGCTCAATTTTGCCGGTGTCTGGTTTCCGAGCCCGTGGCTGTCAGCGGGCTTGAGAACCGACGCCGGGAAAATTGAGCGTCGGCTGTCAAACCCGCTGACAGCCGCCGCTCCGGTCCAAAAGGAGGCACTAGGGTTGCGCTAGTGTCCCTAGTGCCTCTTTTTGCCTGTTTTTACCGCTGGGCCTCATTTGAATAGAGAATCGTGCGCACAGGAGAGACTTTACTGTATTGGCCCATTAAAGATCTAACTATTCATAGTCTAAAGGAAAGGTGGGACATGGGAGATAAAGTAGAGACATTTAAATACCTCCATAGTTTCCATGCACCAGAGGCAGGTCGTCTTTTTTTCAGCGGAAAGGAGGCTCTAGAACAAGTGGTCATGGGATAAAGGTGAAAGGGAATAGATTTAGAAGTAATCTAAGAAAATATTTCTTTATAGAGAGGGTGTTGGATGGATGGAACAGCTTCCCTGGGGAAGTGGAAGAGACAAGGACAGTATCTGAATTCAAAAAAGCATGGAATAAGCAAAGATAATCTGTGATGGAGCAGTAGAGATTGTAAAGCTCAGTAGTTGGTAAGGATGGGCAGATTAGATAGACCAGATGGTCTCTTTCTTCTGTCATGTTTGTTTTCCTTTTTTTTTTTTTTTGTAGCTATGGCTAACATAACCCTTAATTAATTGTATTTTTTAAAGAAGCTTTTAATTGTTGGGGTAATCTGAAGACTTTAGCAATCTAATTTGTTAGTTTAGGGATCTACTATCCATGGAACAATATTTTGGTTGCTGATATTTTTTTTGTTTTAATGTGTTTTGTATGTTTTATTTTATTACTGTTATTATTTTTCTTTCTATTTTTTTAATGTTATCTGCCTTAGGCGTTTTGAAAGAAGGATTATAAACAATTCTAATGAACAAACGTCAGATATATACGATTATAATATACAAAGCAAACATAATTAAATCATGTTATAGACAAAACAAATATAAAATAAAATACAATCATTCCAAATTAGGAGCCAAACAAATCCCAGCATTATGATGTGTGTATATATATACAGTCTAAAAATAAACTAGACTGAAGGATAAACCTAATCTGGTTCCTAGACTGCATTGTTAAGCAATTGACCTTTAGAGTTCAGCAGATTAATAAGAATTTGAGTTAAATTAGAACTTCTACACAGAACTAATAGAACCTACGTTCCAGAAAGTGCATACATTTGTGTGCATGCTTACATAGATTCTGAAAAAAAATACGTGTCCAACTCCTCTTCTCCCCCCCCCCCCCCCCCCCCCAACCTTCCCCTGACATCTCTTGAAAATGTTTGCTGTGAATTGGCTGTCAAACCAGAAGTTATTTCCTAGCGTGTAGCAGATGGACTCAGGACCAATGGTATATTGTACTCCTGATAGCAATTGGAGACATCTGTCTACACTAAGGAAAACGAAATTATCAGGTAAGTAATTTTTCCATTAGGTGACATAATTCCACATGTGTATTCATGTTATATGTGGATTCCCAAAAGAAACATGGAAATGAAGGTTCACACTCCGATGTAAATTTGAAAGAATGAGAGCATGATATAAGTAATAGTCCTTTAGACAAAATCAATTATTCACTTTCAAGTGGTCATAAACAATTTATTGGTGAAGAAGCTCCTGGATTTCAAACAAGTATATTCTAAAAGTCAAGATGTCCCCCATCACCGACACACTCTTTTTTACCAAAAAGGCTGCATTGGGAGGGATTATGTAGGGTGTACTTCAACCACTATAAAAAGAGACAAACAACCATCATAATATGTAAAGGACAAAAATAACTGGGTCAGCAGCAAATAACATAAAGATACATACCTTTTACAAATATATTCAAGAACATGGCAGGAGGTTCAAATTGAATGATTATCTGTGTGCTTTTTTTTTTCTTTTTGAAACACAATTTTTGCCACAGAAGATAAGATTTCTTTTTGCTTCAGACAGATGTAGGCTATCTTTACTATATAGTCTTTAATTATTTTATATATGACCCCAGTTAATATATCTAAAAACTTCTTTACACCAGGTTTTGAGCCAGTATCGAAGTTGCCTATATGGCTTTGTCTTTCCCTTTCCTTGTGTTACATTTGGCGTCTGCAGGTTGCCCCCACACTCTCCCTCCGACTGGGTTTCCTCTGACTCCCAACGTGGCTGAGTCCCTCCTGCTGTCTTTGCATTGGAACAGCACGTTCCAGTGCGGCGACGTGTCCATGCGACAGGATGCTGCTGACTGCAACTGACCACGCTCGACCGACATTGCTGATTTTAAAGATGGGAAAGCCCTGTGGCACCCTTGGAAGACATCACACACTTAGGCCTATAAAAGGCCCTTGCTGGCATTCCTGCACTGCCTCAGCAATAGGTCCAACTACTGCTGAGTAGTGTATGTTGCTTCTGGCATTCCTGTCTCCAGCCTTCGTCCAGCCTGTCTCCAGCCTTGCTCCTGCTTATTCCTGTCCTTGCCTTCAAGCCCTCCTCCTATCCATCCCTTGTTTCCTTCCTCGGACAGATATTTGATTTTGCCCTCAGCTCGGTTCTCTGGCATCACTGACCATTGCTTGCCTCTGATCACCACCCGGATCTTGGACACCACTGACCCCTGCCTGCCTGCCCCTGACCATTGCCTGGACCTGGCACATGCCTGATTGCCACCTGCCTACGACCCAAGCTAACCATAGACCAGGAGAGACCCCCCCACCTAAGTCCTGCCGGCCCGAGAGGAACAGGGGCTGGAATAGGTGAAGGTACTGACGAGTCTCTGCTTTCCCTGTGTCTGCCTGCTAACGGTGAGAACCTGCAAGGTTTCTCCCTGCTGGTAGAGCCAATCCCGCCTCAGGCCAAGGGTCCATAACTGCAGCAATTTAAACAGGTAACACTTCTGAAAAGGCAATGGCCTTTTCCTTGTGCCTTAGCTGCTACCCCTGACTCTGGAAATCTCTCTGTACTGCTTGGTTGCTGTTTGTAGTGAAGTCATTGATTCCCAGATGGATAATGGCATCAATTTTATAATTCTTACTACTTTAATGGCATTGACAATCTGCTTCACATTTCTGCTAGGTGAAGATCCTGGAAGGTAGTTAACTATTGTGGGTCACTCAAAATGAGTCCCCAAGTTAGTACCTCTAATAACAGTATCCCAGCGGAAGGAACTTCTTGTTATGATGATTGGTAGTATTTGGGGGTTTCTGTGGACCTCAGCTGACAATGTCTTTCAGCAGAAGAGGAATTCTCTTAGGATGTTTGAAAGTATTTTGGGGTTTCTGTATGCATTGGGTGCCTTTCTTTTCAGATACCACATCAGTTTCCATTTCTGGAGCATCTTTGCTTTCCAGTTCAGAAAAGGCATTTTGTTATGGGCATTATTTGGGAGAGTAGATGTTTCTGTGTTGCAAACATTTACCTTTCCAGAGCCCACTGTAATCTTTTATTGTTGGGTTTCTGTGGGTCTGCGGACAGTTATTCTGTGGGTCTGCGGACAGTTATTCTGAATGCTGCACAGTAGTTTTCTTGATCACGGACAATTCCTTTCAGTTGAGTCCGCATTTTTTAAAAAATTTTTAATTTATGCTTTTATATAATTTACAAGCATCCACTTGTTAATGAAATTTCCTATAATACAGAAATACTAATAAATTTACAAGACCAAAAAAATATAATTACTCGTAATTTAACATCCATATTATAGTCAAATAGAAGAAATACCCAGAGAGAATGTAGTTAGAGCGATAACAGTTAGAAAATCTAAATGTAGAATATCTGGCAATCTGAACAGACCCCCCACTAATTACATTACACACCAAACAGCAGGCCTATGTGGGACTAGAGTGAGTATCCAAAAATGCTCTCAATTGTATTGGATCAAAAAAGTACATAACGCTGCCCTTGATAAAACAGACAGCATTTGCATGGGAATTGCAATTTAAAGCTTGCTCCGTTTTGTACTGCATCCTCCCTCAAGTTTAGAAAAGCTTTTCTTCTTAATTGCGTCTGCTTCACCAAATCTTGATAGCACCAGACTTTTTGTCCAAAGAATAGGGCTTGATTATTCCTGAAATATTGTTTGAAAATGTTATTCTTATCCATCAAGAAAGTAAATGTAACCAGGAGGGGTCTGCAATGAGATACTATTAATTCTTGTGATGAATCCAGCAAAGAAGTTAAATCTGGAATATCTTGTTCTGCTATAATCTCTCAATTATTTTCAGTGGCGTATAAGTAGTAGGCCTTTGTGACTATTGGTTTAAGTTCTTCTGGAATCTTTAGAATTTGAGATACATACAACTTGAATAAATCAATAGGAGAAATATTTCTTAATACTGGAAAGTTAAAAAATCTTAAATTGTGTGCTCTTAATGTATTCTCAATCTTTTCAAGCCTTTTATTAGCTTCATTGTCACTTAAGACCATTGCTGATTGAATTTTCTCCACATCTGTGACTCGTTTTTCCATTTTTTTTTATTTTGTATCACAATCTCAGTGGCATTATTCTTTACTTGTTGTTTTACTTCAATAATCTCTTTTGCTAGACCCAATATTGCTTTCTCTAGTGATTGGAGAGCATTCCAAATAGAGAGAAGGGTTATCTCAGAAACAGGTAGCAGTTTCCTTTGCAATGAGAGTTCCTGGTTCACTTCTCTGCCCACACCCGCTGCTAGGCCTTCACCATTTCCAAGGCTTGCGGATCTTATCCTTGCTACAAAGTCTAATCCTTCTCCCCACACTGCTCCTCCAGGCTCTACCTTGCCTTCTTGCATCTGCATGGTAAGTCCTTTCAATACTCCACCTCGTTGGGGTGTTCCGGCCTCTCTCCGGATTACCTCCGTTGGACTTTCAACACTCTGCAACCTCGATTCCTCATTGCGGCCTGGTGGCGCAGGCCTTATTGGTGATCCGGGGCTTAAAGACGTCTCGGTCGGGAAGACAAGCTCACGCTCCAAAGCTTGCTCCCCTGCGACCCGATCTCCCAATGTTAGTGGGGGACAGCGGCGAAAAAGCTCCCAATCCTGGGCTGCGATGATTCCAGCGGAGTGGAAGAACTCTCTCCATCCCTCACCCGGGCTTTCCGTTTGGTGTGAGGCATATCAGAAACAGGTAACGGGGAAAAGTATCAGGAGCTCCTCACGCCACAGCCATTCAGGTCGCCATCTTGGAAAGCTCTCCCGAGTCAGCGCATTTTTATTGCAGACAGTTGAAGGCAAATGGGACAAGACTTGAGCTTCCAGATGGTATGCCTTAGGACTAAAGCACCACAGTTGTTACATACTGAATTAAAAATCATGTTAATGTGTCTGTGAGGATCACTTTTATTTTTGTCACTAATCTACAAATTGTTGGATTAGTGCTTAAATTAAGTGAATGCTATTTAACCTATGTCCATGGGAGAAATATTTAAGAAAAATATATGCTAGGACCAGGTGGAAGGGAATTAAAAAAAAAATAAAATAAAAACTTCCTAATGTCAAATCCCTTTGAAAATCTCTTTAAAAACTCTAGCAAAAATTCTGAACAGGTATCTGAAAGAAAAAATGATTTAAACACAAGCCAGTACAGATTAATAGGAAGAATCTGAAAGCAGGAATTTGCAAGCAATATTATAACAAAGTTAAAATTAAAATTCCAGCAAGGCCAGGTAGCTATGTAGCTGTGTCATCACTAATGTAATTGAAGGTGATGTAATTGTAGATAATTGGTCACTCTTTTGGGCTGTGTACATCAGTCCCTGGTCCTCTATCATGTACAGCTCCTTTGGATTATTACTCTGCACTTCTTGGTATTGAATCTTAGCTGCCAAGCCTTGACCACTCCTCAGGCTTTCTTAGATTACTTCACATTCTCTTTACTCTTTCAGGAGTGTCTACTCTTTATTGCAGGTCTTAGTGTCATTTGCGAAAAGACAGAATTTTCCTTCTAAACCCTCTACAGTATCACTCTCAAAGACATTGAAAGGATCCCACCCCAGAACTGATCAGTGAGTGAGGCACAACATCTATCACCCTTCTCTTCTCAGAATGAGTTTCATTAACCACTACTCACTGTTTGTCAGTCAGCCAATTTCAAATCCACTTCGAGGTTGTTCATTTTATTTATAAGCTTCTTATGCAGAGCTGTATGAAAAATTTTGCTGAAATCCAAGTAAAAACACAGCAAGTTTGCATTCTTGATTTAATTCTCTAGTTACTCAATCAAAACAAAAAAATCAATCAGATTTCTTTGACACGATCTTCCTCTGGTAAAAACATGTTGCCTTAGATCCTGACCTTTCTCTAATAAAACCATGTTGCCTCAGATCTTTGCCATAGAGCATTTTACAGTTCTATACATGGCCCAGCTCCCAATGTATTTAAAAAATTTCTTCGTTACACCAAGTTTTGAGCCACATATTGAAGTTGTCTCAATGATGTAGCCTTTCCTCTCTCTTTCCATGAGCAGGTAATACTTCTGAAAAGGCTATGGCCTTCAACATGTACCCAAGCTGCTTCCCCAGAGTCTGGAAATCACCCTCTAGTGCTAAGATGCTGTTCCTTGTGAGGTCTTTGGTCCTCAAATGGATTATAACATGGTAGTCCTTCCATCCTTAAATTACATTAACAATCTGTTTTGGATTTCAATAGCTGAGGATCTTGGAAGGTATTTAAACATTGTGTGTCCCTCAAAATGTGTCCCCATGTTAGTACCTTCGATAACATTATTTTCCACCATACAGAATGATCTGTTTTGAGGGGTTTTGTGACAGTAATGTGGTGTTTGCATGTACAATCAGTGTCATTTTAAAACAGCATTTATCCTGATAACTTGTAAGTTATATGACTCATTGCCAACTTTTGAATATTTCTGCCATTTATCTGGCTAAGTTTAACCAAATAATGTAAGGGCAGTCCAAGGCAGAGTTAAGTTATTTGGCTAAGTCACCTAGCTAACTACAGTATTCAGAGACAGCTGGATAACTTATCCAGCTAACTTTGGTTGAGCCTAGAGCGGTCCCAAAGATAGCAAGGTAAAGTTATCTTGCTTGGTGTTGATATCACCAAGGTTTAAAATAGTCATGTGTATTCAGCAGTGGCGCCACAAAATATGTTGACAAGTTAGTTGGCTACGTTTATCTGGCTACCTTTGCAAACTGGCTGCGGCTGAATATTGCCCACTCTTCAGCGCCATTTGTCCAGCTAAATTCAGGCTTATCCAGCTAACGCTGGTTGTGCCATAGGGCAGTCTTAAAGTTAGCCACTGCTGAATATCCTGACAAAATTAGCTGGCTGTTTATCTGGCTAACTTTTCTGACCGGTCAGTGACTGTTAAGAGACCCTGTTTCTATTTTAATACATTTTTGACAACTTTATAAATGATACAGAGATTATCCTTTTAGATTTTCCATCCGACTCATTAGAAAAAACAACAACCTATAAAAAAACAAAACTCAGATATCTGCTTTGGAAGCAATAAGCAACATTGTTTTCTGCATCATAATCCTGGCAAGCTTCTGGAATTGTATATTTGATATAATGGCACATAGTGATAGCTTTAAGTAGCAAGAAAAGTTTTGTGTCAATCACCAGCTATTTAGAGTATATAAGACAGAAACGTAGCTTCAAATATAGCCACTTAGCCTCTCTTTAATGGCACCTCTTCTTTTCTTTCAGACACTAAAGGATCAGAATGCTCACCATCAACCCCAACTATGAATTCTTACTTCTACAAATTCATGATCAATCTGCTCCGAAGGTTTACCAGTGAGCGGAAATTGTTAGAGACAAGGGGAGCATTTATTATCAGGTTAGTGTTTCAGCTTCCACAGCCAGCTGCTATTCTTGTTTTTGGTTTTTTTTGGAGATGCCTGTTAATCCGTTGATATCACCAAGGTTTGAAAAATCTGTTTGCCTGCTCTCCTGTGATTGAGGCTTTGTCATTTTTAGTTTCAGTTGGGGGCCTGGAAAGAACAAGTTGTATTTTGGTACTGACTGGGACCCAGCAGTAGTAGGTTGCATTTTGGGTCCCAGTTGCCCCCAAGGAGAAAGAGGAGGCCACATCTCCAACCTGAATCAGGGCCTTGGAGGACTGAGAGAGGTCTGCAAAGGCGGGGGAGGGAGAGAACTGGGGAGGGAGTAGAGAAGGACTGAAGAGGTGGGGATAACGTTGACTCAGAGGGCTGGGGGTGGGGCAGCAAAAAGAAGGTATGAGGGGAAGGGGAGAGAGAGAGAGAGAGAGGATTGCTAGAGGGTGGGGTGGAGGATGTGTCCTTTTCCAGGGATGAAATGCTTGTACTATGTACTTGTCTTCTGCCCCAAAACCAATTATTGGGATGGTAGAGAGGGTGGTAATGAGAACATATGGCAAATGCAGTTCATCCCTAGCTAGTAAGTCTTGGAGGATTTGTTCCAAATAATCAGAAAAAATAAATAGAACATATAGATAAAACTATGTTATTAAGGTTGATGGTAGTTTGGCTATACTAGTCTATACAATTGACATTGGCAGTGGTCCTAGGGATAAAGTCAGTTGTGGTGTCATGTTGCAGTAGTACTTGGAAGCTTGTCTGGCTATTTGACTTTTCTTTATTTAGCATGTCTGCTACTTGTGGAAATGTGAGAACAACATTATTGTGGATTTTGTTAGGCATCGGAAATTATCTTGAGCATAAATTGATTATGGGGGAAAACCAATAATCGCCCAAAAGTACAATGTTAGGAGGAAGGTATCTTGAAAAGATATGTATATTTGTCTTGTTAGATTGTAAGCTCTATTGAGTAGGGACTGTCTGTTTTGGGTTTTTTTAAGTGTTTGGATTGCACTGCATATGTCGGGTAGCACTATAGAAATGTTAAGCAGTAGTAGCAGATATTTATAAAGCAGGGAAGTTAGAATGTCCCAATAGAAAGGCTATGATAAAGTAACCCGGATGGATTTAAATAAAGAGGACAGATATGAATGATTCTAAGCTGCCTATATTACATGCTAATAAGATACATATCTCTTCACTCCTTCCTATCCTCACCACCCCCTTGACTCAACTCCTAGGTCTCGTTACCCTCTTGATAATCCTGTTCAATGCGCAATCTCTCTCCAAAAAAACACCCATCCTCAACGATCTCCTTATTGACTGTAAACCTGACTTTTGCGCAATCACTGAAACTTGGCTCAAGGAAACAGACACTGTCCTCCTTAATCAATTACCTACCCTCTCATATGAGATCTTTTCCATCCCAAGACCCAAGAAGAGAGGAGGTGGCCACCTCCTGGCAGTAAAAAAAAGTACCTTAACCTCAAGCTAGTGCACATTGACTCCCCCTCAAATTGGAAATCGGCCTATTCAAATCTCCCAAGCTGCAAATTTGCCTTATCTATGCCCCTCCAGGCTCCATAGAATGCGATCCCTCCCCCATAATTGAATTCATCTCAGACAACATCAACATAGAAATACCAGCTATCTTATTAGGAGACTTCAATCTCCACGTGGACTCTACCCCCCTCACCTCGTCCTGAGAAACTCTCCTCTCTTCCCTCCAAGCCATAGGTTTCAATCAGATTATCACTTCCCCCCACCCACAAAGCTGGACTCACTCTAAACCTCTTATTCATTAACCAATGTTTTCTCTCTCTCCCCACCCCTACATGCTCCCTGGTACCCTGGTCAGGCCACTTCCTCATCGAAGCACATCTATCTATAAATGCACTGATCACTCCCAACCCAGCACAAAACACAACCATTGTTTTCAGAAAACCCTGAGGAATTATCTACCGCAATCTCCAATGCCCTACCTGAACTTGACTGCTCCAACCCTGACGCTGCTCTTGCCTCCTGGAGCAACCTCACACTAGAAATCGCCAACAGACTTTGTCCTATCACCAGACGCGAATTGCGACCTTCAGCTAAAAACCGCCAACCTTGGTACACCGCTGAGCTTAAAACTTTGAAAAACAATTTCAGACAGCGAGAGAGAACTTGGCATAAAGACCCTTCACCCCAACACGCCTCAAGCTACAAATCTGCCCTTCATCACTACCGACTTTCCACACTCAACACCAAACGTGATTTTTATGCAACCAAAATACACGAATAGTCGTACAATCCCAAGGCTCTCTTCTCATATGTTGCCAATCTCACTAAATCAGTTTCGCCCCCCCCCATCCCTGACAATGAAGCTTCTACTAGATGTGAAGAAATTGCTCTGCACTTCCACAAGAAGATCGCCAACATCCTCCTCAGATTTCCTTCCCCCTCAACCCTCCCTTCCTTGCTCCGACCCCATCTCCGCTACACTAGAAACACTCGAACTAACCTCGGCTAAGGAAATTGAGTCTATTCTCAAAATCAAACCTGCCTGTCACCCCACAGACACCATCCCGACAAAAAACCTCCTCTCTAGTCCGAACACCATTGCCAAACCCCTAGCTACTATCATTAATTCCTCACTTTCCTCAGGCACTGTCCCTGACACCCTCAAACAAGCTGTGGTCAAACCCCTCCTTAAAAAACCCTCCCTAGACCCTAAAGACCCTTCAAACCTCTGTCCCATCTCAAACCTTCCCTTTAACTCCAAAATTATGGAAAGGATAGTCAATTCCCAACTCTCAGATTATCTTGAAAGCAATAAGATCCTGCATCCGACACAGTTTGGTTTTTGAAAGCACCTCAACACAGAAACGCTCCTACTTTCTCTCACTGATCATCTCATAAGAGGCATGGATCAGGGTAACTGTTACCTTCTGGCACTACTGGATATCTCCACTGCTTTTGACACAATTAACCATAACCACCTTCTCACCCGTCTGACTGAAATAGGTGTCTCAGGTCTAGCTCTCTTGTGGTTCAAATCATACTTATCCAATAGAAAGTTTGCAGTCAAAATAGGGAATGCAGAATCCACATCCTACTCCCTGTCCCAAGGTGTCTCACAAGGCTCCTCTCTCTCCTCCACCTTATTCAACATATATCTCACTACCCTCTGTCAGCTACTAACGGACCTCAGCCTTAAGTTCTAACTCTATGCCGATGATGTCCAAATCATCATTCCTATCCACGACTCTCTATCTGATGCCCTGAAGTACTGGGACAAATGCCTTGCTTCCATAAATAACTTACTCACAAAGCCTCACCTTGCCTTAAACACAACAAAAATAGAACTGCTCCTCATATCCCAACACCATACCCCCAAACCCTCCATTTCCAATGTCCAGGCCTTCAGTGCTATATCCTCTCAGCCAAGTGTAAGAGACCTCGGAGTCCTCTTGGACCAGCAACTTAACCTAAAGAAATATATTAACTCTATCCTCAAAGAGGATTTCTTTAAACTCAACGTCCTAAAAAAAACTCAAACCCCTGCTCCACCATCATGACTTCTGGACTGTCATTCAGGCCACCCTGTCCTCCAAGCTGGATTATTGTAACTCCCTCCTGCTCGGGCTCCCCTACTCCACCATAAAACCCCTACAAATGTTGCAGAATGCAGTAGCTAGGGTCATCACAAACGCACGGAAATCTTCCCATATCACCCCCATACTCAAAGACCTCCATTGGCTCCCCATCCCCTCACGTATTCTCTTCAAAACTTTATCTATCATCCATAAATCCATACACTGCCATAACTCTAACTGGCTAGATGAACCCTTCCACCTCACACACTCCAACCGTCCCACGAGGGCCATCTATAAAGTACCCTCCAGGTACCCGCTCTCCAAAAAGGCTCATCTCTCTACCACAAGAGATCGTGCTATTTCCATTGCTGGTCCCAAGCACTGGAACTCTCTCCCCACATCCCTGCGACTTGAACCCTGCACCTCCAAATTTAAGAAGAAACTAAAGACATGGCTCTTTAGGTAGCCCTACCCGGATTAGACCCTGCCCTTCTCTCTCCCAGGCAACCCCGATCCACCCCTGTATACGATGCTGGTATGAGCCTCTACATTCAAATTTGTATATTATATTGTATATAATTTGGTACTAGGTTCTTCCTTTACTGCAGCATATAACTTGTTAGTTGTGTTACTTTTTTTTTTCTGCTCCGCCTGGCTTTCGTCGTTGTTCCTTTTTATCCCCCTCCCCTCCCCGCTCCTGTTTTTTGTACTTTCCATCTGTCAGTTCTAATGTAAACTGGTATGATGTTGCACACTAATGTCGGTATTTAAAAGCTATAAATAAATAAAATAAGCAGGTTATGAATACAAATAAAAATAGAAATGCAAATAAAAAATGTACTTTAAAATGTCTGTATGTGAATGCCAGAAGGATGACAAATAATGAAGAATTAGAATATATGGTATTAACCAAAGATATAGACATAATAGGCATCTTGGAGATATGGTGGAAGGAGAATAATCGTGGGACACTGTGATACCAGGGTACAAATTATATTGACATGATAGGGCAGATGCAGTTTGGGGAGGGGGTGGCACTGCATGCTGTGGATGGCATAGTGTCAAGCAGAATAAAAGCTTTGGAGGAAACAAACTGCACTATAGAATCCTTATGGCCAAAAATTTCCAGTATAATGGGAACAGCACTCTAATGGGGTATTCTAGCACCCACCTGGCCAGGAGGTGTACACAGACTGTAAAATGCTAATGGAGATTAGACAGGCTAATAAAATTGGCAACACAATAATGGAAGATTTCAGTTACCCTGATATTGATTGAGTAAACGTCACAACAGAACATGCTATAAATGACTGCTTCAGGCAACAGTTGGTCACATGGAAAATGATGGAGGAGGGGCAAAAGAGAAATACTTTAGATCCAGGTCTCAGTGGAACACAGTACCTGTAAGAGGTAAAGATGGTGGATGCGCTTGACAGTAATGATCATAATGAAATTAAATTTGACATAATCACTGGAGGGCAGTTACTAAGTAAAATTACTGAAGAGGTGTTTAACATTATATTATAAAGGGAGACTATGATAAAATGAGGAGATTAGTTACAAAGAGGTTAATATTCAGACGTGGCTGGCTAAGTAAGTTAGCCAGATAAGACTTACCCAGCTAACTTAGCTGGGATGTTTAGTGATGTGGCCGTGCTGCTGAGTATACCCAGATAAGTTGAAAGTTAGGTGGATAACTTAGCCAGATAAGTTTGAATATCACAACGTATCCAGATAAGTAGCTCCTCCCAGTTATGCCTCAGAACACATATTTATATTTTTTTAAATTTAATCTTTATTAATTTTTCAATTTCAAACAAAGCATCCACTTTGTACAGTATTATGGTATTTCACTTAGAAACATTATGAAACAAAATAAGAAAAGAAACTAGATATCAAGAAACATTCTCTTCTGTTTTAACTACCCATTAGACCACACTGGGTCTAATGGGGGGGAGATAGCATTGAGCACATGAGGAGACTAAAACTATAAGAAAATCCAGCTGAGGAAAAGGTTTAACTCTATCCGACTTTACTTCACAATATGATGAACATATCTAGATACTGCTAACTTGTAGCAAAACCTTCTTGGAATCAATTAAACTCTTTAACTGTTCGGGCAGAAAAAATAATGCATTTGCAAGGGAACCTTAGAAAAAAGGTCGCTCCCAAGGCTAAGGTTTCCTGGCGCAAGGCCAAAAAGCCTTTCCTTTTCAGATGGGTAGATTTGGTCAAATCAGGAAAAATCCTAATTTTTTTGACCCATGAAGAGAATATTGGATTTCTTAAAATAGGTCCTCATTACATTACTCAAATCTTTCTCATTGAAAAAAGATATCAAAAGAGTGGCTCTTTCAACTATTTCTTAATTCGATTATTCTAGAAAGCCAGTTAAATTCTCTAAATCGATCGGAATAGCTTGCAATTGCGTGTTAACTCGAGTAGGCAAAAAAAAAACAACTTTATCCGGGGGGGGGGGGGGAGCCGATTCTGTCGTATAGTCCAACACTTCAAGGAAATATCTTCTAACAGTAATGCGTGGAACTTCTCCCACAACCCTGGGAAAATTTAACACTCGCAGATTTAAGTGTCTCAAAGCATTTTCAATAAATTCTACCTTCCTATTTATTGCTCCACAGTCTTGAATAGTAGTGGCCTGCACTGCTTTAACTTGGTGTCATTCACTTTCCATACTCTTAAATTTTGACAAAGTTTCCTGATGATGGAGATCACTGTTCTTACACATATCCATTTGCTTGTGATAAAGAGTTAATTTTCAGGGAACAGTCAGAAAATGTTTTAACCATTGTTGATGTGAGATCCCAGAGGGAATCTAGGGTGACCACCATGGGTTTCTGCGATGCCAAAATTACTCCAGGAGTGGAAGGGGAATCAAATTCAGGCTTCTCACCTCCTCCTGTTGCCTGATCCTTCACCCCTTCCTGATCTAGAATGCCGGAGTTGCTCCCGTCGTTCCTCGAGGAGCTCAGCACGGGGTCGGCCACCGACACAGCTCCTTCCTCCTCTGAAGCTTGGATTCCATCTTTGGGATTCCAGCCAGAGTGCGACATCAAGGCCTCCCGCGCGGCCGGCAGTGAACGATCATCTAAGGGGCTGAGAGAGACTTCTTCCGAGGTCAGGGCGGGCTCTCCTTAGTCCGTCCCAACTGCCGGATCTCTCGCCCCAATTTCACAGTCGTCCCGGCGCACTGCAGAATCATCTTCTGCCCAACAGGGATCGTGGGACTTGAGGGGTAGGTAGTCACTCTCCCTTTCCTCTTTGGAGGCATTTATAATCCGAATTAGGTGAAAACTTATCAAGAAATCGTAGGAGCAAGCAGGAGCAGTGCAGCCGTTCAAGTCGCCATCTTGGCTCCTCCCCCCATGTCTGCTCCCCCCCCCCCGGAACATATATTTTTATCTGGCTATATTTTAGCTGGATAGCCAGATAAGGGGCTGAATATACCAAAACTTGCCATTTAGACAGATAACTGAAAGTTATCTAAAAATTGTCCTACAAAAAAACTTAAAGGTGAGGTTGTCAAGATTACAAGTTTGCATGAGGCATGGACATTGTTTAAAAAGTCCATCATGAAATCCCTATAAAATGAATTATATGCACTAAAAAAGGTTGAAGAAAGAGCAAATGACTGCCAGTATGGTTTATAGTGAGGTGAAAGAGGTAATTAAAGCCAAAAGGGCATCTTTCAAAGAATGGAAAGCAGACTCAGATGAGGAAAATAGGCAAGAGCCTAAGCTTGTCAAGTTAGATGTAAAGCAGTTATAAGGCAGACCAATAAATAATTTGAAAAGGTTTGTTATAGAGGTAAAAACTAATAAAACTTTTCCTAGTACATTCAAAGCAAAATGCCTGAGAGGGAATCATCTAGAGCTCTAGATGACTAGACGGACCATTTGGTCTTTATCTTTCATCTTTCCTTTTTTTTATAGTAACATAGTAGAGCATGGGGGTAACATTAGAACATAAGAATTTGCCATGCTAGGTCAGACCAAGGGTCCATCAAGCCCAGCATCCTGTTTCCAACAGAGGCCAAACCAGGCCACAAGAACCTGGCAATTACCCAAACACCAAGAAGATCCCATGCTACTGATGCAATTAATAGCAGTGGCTATTCCCTAAGTAAACTTGATTAATAGCAGTTAATGGACTTCTCCTCCAAGAACTTATCCAAACTTTTTTTGAACCCAACTACACTAACTGCACTAACCACATCCTCTGGCAACAAATTCCAGAGCTTAATTGTGCGTTGAGAGAAAAATAATTTTCTCCGTTTAGTCTTAAATGTGCCACATGCTAACTTCATGGAATGTCCCCTAGTCCTCCTATTATCCAAAAGTGTAAATAACCGATTCACATCTACTCGTTCAAGACCTCTTATGATCTTAAAGACCTCTATCATATCCCCCCCTCAGCCGTCTCTTCTCCAACCTGTACAGAGTTGCAGTTACTACCTTTAACAGAAGGCATGGGGGCAACCTGAACAGAGCAGCAGTTTCTACCCTTAACAGAAGGCATGGGGTAAACTGCACAGAGTGGCAGTTACTACCCTTAACAGAAGGCATGGGGATAACCTGCGTGGAGCAGCAGTTATTACCTTTAACAGAAGGCATGGGGCAACCTGAGCAGAGCAGCCGTTACTACCTTAACAGAAGACATGGGGGTAGCCTGCACGGAGCAGCAGTTATTACCATGAGCAACCTGCTGGTCAGCTGGATGGACCTCTTAGTCTTCATCTGCAATCTTTACTATGTTAGATGGTCAATGTGTGAAAGGGGTGCTCAGGGAACAAAAGGAAATATCAGAAAAATGAAATTAATTCTTTGCCTTAGTCTTTACTGAAGAGGATATTAGGGACCTATCAGCACCAGAAATGTTCTTTGATGGAGATGATTCTGAGCAGCTAAAGAAAACACTGTGAAACTGGAGAATGTACTAGATCAAACTGCCAAACTAAAGAGTAGCAAATTACTAGGACTAGATAGTATTAATTTCAGAGGTTGCAATTTGTAATCTATCATTTAAAACAGCCACAGTACCTGAAGGCTGAAGGGTGGCCAATTTAATGTCAATTTTTTAAAAATATTCTAGGAGTGATCTGTGAAACTGTAGATTGGTGAGCTTAACTTCAGTGCTGGGCAAAATAGTAGAAGCTATTCTTAAAAACAGAATTACTGGCCATATAGATAAGGCATGGCTTAATGGGGAAGAGTCGTCATGGTTTTAGCAAAGGGAAGTCTTGTCTTTACCAATCTATTAGATTTTTTTGAAGGTGGTTTTAATTGTGCAGATAGAGGTGAACCAGTTGATAGAGTGTAATTAGATTTTCAGAAGACATTTGACAAAGTTACTTTGAGTGGCTCCTCAGGAATTTAAAAAGTCATGGGTTAGGAGTCAGTGTCCTTTTGTGGATTGGTAGCTGGTTAAAAGACAGGAAATGTTACTAGTTTTGTGAGTTAGCTGTAAGGTTGGCAGAAGTAAATGGGAAAACACCACTATACAGGACAAATTCAATTAAATAAAGTGTGGTGTAATGTTGTGTCTACTTGATTGAATAAAAGGTCTTTCTTGTTAATACAAATAGAATGTATTGTCACAGAAGCACCTGGTGTCAGATGTTCAAATTATAAAGTAGTGCATCTCCCGACACGGTTCCATGTTTTGCCTGAAGGTTGTGTCTGGAGAGACAGCACTATTTGCATTAACAAGAAAGATTTTTTTTTTTTCAATCGAGTGGACATAGTGTTCTTAGTTTTTTTTTTAAATTCCGTTTTATAGTCTTCCATCTTGGTTCACAGAAGTTAGCATGAATTGTCTTCAGCCTGTAGAACTGGATCTGGAACCTTATCCATTGTACTACATGCATAGCACACTTGTCATCACAGAAACAAGGAGTGGGTCTAAATGGTCAGTTTTCCAAATGGCAAAAGGTCAATAGTGCAGTGCTCTTGGAATCTGTATTGGGTCTGGTGCTGTTTAACATACATTAATGATCTGGATAAGGGAGCAATGCGTGAGGTGATCAAATTTGTAGGTGACACAAAATTATTCAAAGTTGTTAACAGTAGCAGATCGTGAGGAATTGCAGAAGGATCTTGCAAGATTAGGAGTCTGAGCCTCTAAATGGCAGATGGAATTGAATGTGGACAAGTGCAGAGTGATGCACATAGGGGAAAAAAATCCCAATTACAGATATGCTATCATATCTGTCACGAGGTTGGGGAGCCAGCTGAACGAGGATTCTCCGCATGAGTAGTGCCAGACTCGAGGGCAAGGCTGGACTGGAACTTCCGCCTGGACAAGCCACCTCCCCTGTGGGTTGAGCCCTTGGATTCTGGTGGCCAGCAGGACTTAGCCTGGAACCGGAGGCACAGGCTAGTATTGAAGGCACAGACTGGAACTGAAGACACAGGCGGGAGCAGAAGGCAAAGGCGCGGGGCTAGGGACTGGAGACTAGAGCAGGCAAGACCAGACAAGCCAAGGAATATTTATTTATTTATTTATTAAAACTTTTATACCAATATTCGTGAGGAATTCATATCGGTTTACAGTGAACTTAAAGAATGGAAATTACAATGAACAGGGGGAGGGGGTACAAGTAACTAAAGCAAGTGATGAAATGAAAGCAACATCACAGGCAACAAATAAGATGGTAAAATTGTTATAACAAAAAAATGATTAACGATTATGTACAAAATAATACAGTTATGTACAGTTTGGATGGGAGTGGTTAACTACAGATCTGTGATTCAGCAGGTGCAAAGTACATAATGGGTAGTAAGAGGAGGATGGGCGCAGGGCTGTTAGGTAACTTGGGGGAAGGCTTGCTTGAAAAGCCAGGTCTTTAATAGGGATCTAAATTTTACCGGGCAAGTTTCTAGCCTAATGTGGGTAGTTAGAGAGTTCCAATGCTTTGGGCCGGCAATAGAGAAGGACCCGCTCTCTAGTGCAGGTGAGGTGTGCATTCTTTAAGGATGGCACTTGGAGGGTCGCTTTATTGGAGGTTCTAGTGGGACGATTAGAGCATAACAAGCGGAGGGGATCATCAAGCCAGTTCGAGTTGTGTGTGTAGATGGCTTTGTGGATGATGGTGAGGGTTTTAAAGAGGATACGGGAGGGGATAGGAAGCCAGTGAAGGTCTTTCAGTACAGGAGAGAGATGGTCATATTTGCGTGTGTTCGAGATAGTTCTGGCTACTGCATTCTGCAGCATTGGAAGGGGTTTTAAGGAGGACAGGGGTAAGCCAAAGAAGAGTGAATTGCAATAATCCATTTTTGAAGAGAGGGTGACTTGAATACAAAGGATCCGAAGGCCAAGGCAGAGCAAGGCAGTACAGGAGGCCTGAAGGCCACAGGGCAAGATAAGGTAAGGACTGGAAGGCCTGAGGACCACAGAGCAAGGCAAAGCAGAGGTCAAGAGTCCGAAGACTACAAAGCAAGACAGCGCAAGGCTAGAAGACCCAAAGGCCGGGAGACAAGGAAAGAAGGCCAAGGAGGCTAAAGGGCAGGAAAAGAGCAGGGCCAAGCAAAGTGCCAAAGAGACTCAGTGACAAGGCACCGTGTTGTGAGAGAGGTAGGGCTGGCCCTGCTGAGTCATGGGAGCGTCAAAGAGATGGCTAGGATGGGAACGAGCGTGGCTGCATGAGGACCTCTGGTGGGGAGACTGCCTAGCAGCTGGAGTCATGACATACGTGGCGCTGGATTCCATATTAGAAATCACTATCCGAGATGAGGACCATGGGCAATATTTACAAATCCTTAGCTCAGTGTGCAACGGCAGTCAAAAAAGCAAACAGAATGTTAGGCATTATTTGGAGAGGATTGGTGAATAAAACGGAGGATGTCATGATGCCTCTGCATTGATCCATGGTGCAACTGCTTCTTGAATACTGCATACAGTTCTGATTGCCCTATCTCAGAAAAGGCTTAGTGGAACTAGAAAAAGTACAGAGAAGGGCAGTGGAAATGATAAAGGGGATGGAATGACTCCCTTATAAAGAAAAGCTAAACAGATTAGGGTTCTTCATCTTGGAAAATAGAGGATAGGTAGGGACCTTGGTTTTCACTACTTATTTTATTTTTCCTGGGAATTACAATGTTATTACAAAATAAATAATAGTAGAAAATGACTTTGATGTAATACATGAGAGAAGTCATTTTTCCACTGATTGTTATAACATTGAAATTCCCAGGAAAAGTAAAATAAAAACTGAAAACAAAGGTTCCTAGGGATATGATGGAAGTTTATAAAATAAGTTATTTACCCTTTCAAATAATACTAAACAAGGGGAAACCAGGGCTTTTTTTTTTCCTGCTGGTATCTAACAAGTGCCAGCACTATATTTTCTTTTTGGGGGGGGAGAGCAGAGACTGGATTAGGGGGGTAGAGCAGCTCTTCTCTGTTTCAGTTTGTTCTCTACATGGCTCTGGCCAATAGAGTTGGGACACCAGCCATGTATGCTGTGACCAGGGATAACATAGAACAGCACCAGAACCTGGTAATTGTCCATAATATTAACCGTCCTGTACCCTGTAATTTACTGTTATTAGCAGGATTATATATTTTCTTCTTTCTCCTTTTAACCACTTTATGTATTATTTTGGCAACACATGTACACATTTTGCCATGATAAAGTTTTCTGAATCTAATTCTGAGAAAAGCACCAGTGTTGGCTCGCTCTCTCTCTTTCAGTCTCCTTCCCCTGCTGGTGCTTTTCCCATGCCATGACAGTGGCAGAAGAGGTACAGCAGGTATAATTGCTGCTCTTATGCCTTCTTCTGGCATGATAGAACATGGGAAGGGGGAAGAGAGGATCAGGCAGTGATTGAAAGTTGTTGTTGTGAGTGGGGACATGTTTTGGGGCAGGGCACTGGATGGTTACCCTGATTTCTGTCCCTCCCCCCCCCCCCAAGGATGGCCACCCTGATTTTACTCCCCAAAAGCCCACCCACCACCACAACCACCACCTCCCAAGTTTGGCCTTGCATCTAAGTTACCGGCGCCTTTCTTTCTAAAAAAAAGCACTGCGTGAAGCTGACAATCAGCAGATTAAAAACAAATCGTAGAAAATATTTTTTTCACTCAACATAAAATCAAGCTGTGGAATTTATTGCCAGAGGATGTGCTCATAACATAGTAGGATTTCAGTGGTTTGGACAAGTTTCTGAAGGAAAACTCCATAAAAATGTATTATCCATTATTTATCCCTGGGGGTGAGCAACAAGAGAGAGACTACTTTCTGAAATCTACTGGGGTTTTATGACCTATGCTGGGTTGGATGGACCTTGGTCTGACCCAGCATGGTATACCTTATGTTATGATCTTTTACAAAGTTTTCATTGCTTATTTTTAAAAGCTCTATAATTGGATGCTTTTATATGTTCACTGGTATTGTCTCCAATAGTACGGTAATTTGTTGTGTAAAGTACAAAATTGTTCTGAGTCCAGTGCACTTCTGGTGACCTTCCTAGTTTCTAAAAGATACAGAATTTAGAAGAGCTATTAAGTTAAAAACAGCTTCTGTAGCTTTTGCTTGGCATTGCCAAAAACAACTTTCTTGGTATTTTGACCAACTTTGTGATGACTATCTAGATTTTATGCTGGGGTGTTAGATTTATAACACTGGTATGTTGACCTTAATACTTGAATATCTAAGGACTTCCCAGTTAAGCTACTGGGTTAGAATTATGATCAATGAACAGCAGTTGTTTTCGGAGTGGCAGAAATGCCTTCAACTCTTAATGGTAGTCAACAGGTCACCTGTTGATGAAAACTGATGACTAAATCAGTTAATTTGGGTGCCCTTTGGCACAGTAAGAACATTGTGAGCTTTTTCAGTCGTTGTGAAGCAAGCACATTTGAGGATTCCCCTTTATTATTTTAAGTTATCCTAAATTGGAATTATTTAGAGATGTAAGAACATAAGAAATTGCCATGCTGGGCATCCTGTTTCCAACAGAGGCCAAACCAGGCCACAAGAACCTGGCAATTACCCAAACATTAAGAAGATCCCATGCTACTGAAGCAATTAATAGCAGTGCTTATTCCCTAAGTAAACTTGATTAATAGCCATTAATGGACTTCTTCTCCAAGAACTTATCCAAACCTTTTTTGAACCCAGCTACACTAACTGCACTAACCACACTTATAATATAAAGCTAAATATAATAATTAAAAAAAAAAACCCAACTGTGGCCAATATTCAGAGATTTCAGGGTGCCTATTTTCAGCTGATTTAAGGTGCCTGAGATTTTGGTTGAAAATAGGTGCCTAAATTAAAGTTTAGACAGGGTCACGTAGAGCAGTGGTTCTCAAACATTTTTTTCGATTGGGACACACCTGTCAGATGGTTCTCACATGTGTGACACACTGAACACTTGACCGTCATGGGGCTAAATATAAACATACAATCTGCATCCACAGGAACCCCCTCGGGGACACCCCCCCCCCCCCAAACAATGGGTGCAGAGCAGAACTAGCACATTACCCATACAATTCACCATATAAAAAAGATGTTCTAGTGTCATCTCAGTAACAGCAAAACAAACTCCCTCAACTACCAGGCGCAGTAGCCTTCCTTATAAAAAGACTAATTTACCACGAATGCATGTCCTATTGAGAAAACACAACAAATAAGATTGATACAAATGCCTACATCCTAGTAAAATACCTCACCTCTGTTAAACACACAAAACCAACTTTCACCAAGTACAGAAAAACCACAAATTACAAGTATGGAGACAGAAACTGGAATGGAAACACAAAAATGCCACTTTGCATGCAGTGCGAACCTGGAGAAATAGAAAGAGAAATATAGCACCTAACACAGTCCCAGGATCTGCAATAATGCACACAAACTAATCCACACAAAGTTACACCTGCTTTATAGAACACACGCAAATAGTAATAACCCTATCTATGAAAAGGCAATGCTATAAATATTAAACCAGGCCCTAAACACTAATGCACCTCCTATTAGGAAAACAGAACAAGCCAATCTACTATAGATCCCCACAGAGATATAATTGTAAAACTATACAAATAAATGTTACAAAACAGCAGATGAACACAATAACATCCAACAATTAAAAACTCATAAAAATTATTAAAAATTCTTTGAACACCAATAAAATATTTCAAAACAGCAGACATTACATATTACCCAATAATTAAGGTGGCAGTCAATCAAGAAAAATAAACTTAAAAAGCCACCGTTACCCTCTCCAGCAACTCTCCTACTCCTTTCCCTTGAAGGCCAAAAGCACTCACCAGAAGCAGCAGTGGATGCTGAAGCTCTGTCCTCATGGTCCTCTTCCTTAGGGCCCACAGCCAGTCTCTCACACACACACACCAGTTGCACCCCATGACCAGTCTCTCTCGTGCACCATTGACCTCCCCAACCAGTTTCTCTCTCTCCTTCACACACAGTCAATTCCCTGACCAGTCTCTGTGTCTCTCACACAGCAGTCACCTCCTTGACCAATCTATCTTTATCACACATATACACACCAGTCATCTCCCTGACCGTCTAGCTTTCTCTCATACACACACACATGTCATCTCCCTGACGTGTCTCTTTCTCTCTGTCACACACATGCTCTCTTGCTTAGACAGATACTGTCAATCACACATACGCGCTCTTTCTCCCTCTGGCTCACTCTCATCACGCTCCCCCCCCCCCCCCCCCCCCCCCAGCACAAATGGCAACTGCAGTAGCCTCCTTCTGCAGATCCTGCAGCTTGAGAATGAAGAATCCTATCTGTTGCGAGGGCTAAATCTGCTCTCTTTTCCTTTGCTGATCGCCAGCTATGCTTCATTTTGACTGGGCTTGCACTTCTGCTACTACTTTATGCAGCATGGTCTTCTCTTCTTCCTGCGCGCCCCACTGTACATCACTTTCTGTTGCAGGCCATGGGGGCGGGAAGAAGAAAAGGCCATGCCGCTGATGTTACCAGCTTCCATTAACTGCTGCCGTTCCTGCTCGGATAGAACGGTAGCAGTGTTAGTGGAAGAATATGTGTGTCTCACCTAGATGAAGGAAAGAGAAGGAAGTGCAACTGGGGCAGCAGGATGCCGGAAAGATGCGACACACCTATTGGTGCTTGGCAACACACTGATGTCACGACACACTGGTTGAGAATCACTGACATAGAGCACCAAAATTTTGGAGGTGGCAAAATCACACCAGCATGAGGCCGTGCCAGAGCCAATATGATTAGAGAAAGAGGGTGATGTGCAGAAGCCACTGGTAGGAGGCAGCGCTGTGCTAGAACTACGCTGGGGAAGGGCATGCATGACCATAGGTTCGCTTAGGACACCAAACACTCGTGCACAGACTTTGACTTTAGACACCTAAATTTAGGCCAGCTAGTGCACCTTCCCAAGAAAGGCACCCAGAGCTGGAAATCAGTGCTTTGTGCCTAATTTCATTTCTCTGCCTTTGGCCCCACCCAGTTTTAAGGTGCCTTAATTCAAGCAATCATCAGGAGGATTTTCACATAGGAGATCTAGGAGTCACAGGTCACATGTCAGCTGCCCATCTTTGCTATATTAGGTAAAAATGGCCAAACTGTGGTTGGCAGTTTCAGCCATTTCCAGTAAAACATTTTTTAAATGAATAGCTGATGTGTGGTCACACACAAAGCATGAATCAATTTCTTTGTTGCCGTGTATAGAATATGCCGATATTATCCATCTGTCAGTATGGAAAGAAGAGCTTCAGAACCAATGCTGTATAAACTTGACATACATTTGCGAGTGTTCTCAGGCTAGTAGAATATGTATGGGACCAGTTTTAAATTTGCATATAAGTAGGGCAAAAAGGCGCTTGAGATCTGCAGGTTGGTCTGCTTGTGCAAACAATAATGGGACCTTAGTGCTTGAAAGGTGGTCAACAAATTAGTAGTTTCAGTAAAAACGTTTCACCTACAACTTATTTCTTGCCCTATATTTCTACCTATTCAAGTGGATATGGCATCCACATTGCTTGCTCACTTTCGAAATGAAACATCTTTTGCCCAAGAATTTAATTTCCTACAATTTATGAAAGGGAATATATTCCACAAAATATTGTAAGCAAGAAGCACTATGAGACTTTTTCTTGAAAGTGCTGTATTTAAGAACTGAATAAAATGGTTAGATAAAGATCCTTTTGTTATGGGAATTTGGAAGGCTAAATTGTTGGTATGGTGCTTGTGGAGTTTCATATGGCTAATTTAAAGACACCCAAATCACAAGAAACCTTTGTTGAATATGAGATCAATATATTCAAAGTTTACCCCAGGATATTCAACCTAGAATTCAATATTGAAGTTCCACTGACATTTTTTACATACCTACATCTAATTATTGCACTTTCTAAAGCAATCGCAGATGCTAAGATCTTGCCTGCTATGCAGTCTTTCTGCCACCAGTCTTTCTGCCACCAGACTATACCATGGAGCTACACTTGCTCTCGCTCCAGCCATAGTCTCCATGGGCTCATGACTCAGCAGGGCTTGGCCTATTTAACCCTGCCTCTTGTAAAACTCGGTGCTTTGTCATCATACCTGGGATCTTTTGAGTTGTGGGCACCCTGAGTTTGCTGTTGATTAGCAAAGGGTGGGAAGGAATGGAATAATATGTATCAGCTTTCTCTCTTACCAACCCCCACTTCAACTAATCCCCATTTTCTCTCTCACCCACCACATCAATCCCCCCCTCCAAGAGATGACACCAGCATACTTTCCCTTCCTCTCTCCCTGACCCCAACACTCTCTTTGCTCCCACACCCTATAAATCACAGCTCCATGACTTCTGCATCCTCAATTCAACTTAGTGAGTCCGAAATCTGGAAGGACAGCTTCATTCCGTCTCCATTTTCTCCCCACGTGCTGTTGTAGTGTTTGCTCCAGACTCACCCCACTTCTCTTGTTCTCTGCAGGCTTACTGAGGGAAAGGGAGTGGCTGTGCTGTATACAGAGAGGTCCTGAGATTTCTAGTGTTTTCCCTGAGACCCTGCAATTGATGCAAATTTCCTGAGTCTCAGGGTGAAATCCTAAGAGTTCCTAGGTATGCTTTTCATCGAGACTGCTCAGCTCCCTGCTTGGCCTCATTCTACCTTGAATTGCTCTTTGGCCTCCCAGCTCTGTCTTGCTTAGCCTTGTGGCCTTCTCAGGCCTTTGGCCTAGCCTTGTGGCCTTCTCAGGCCTTCTACCTAGTCTACTGCCTTTGGGCCTCTTAGTATCTTCTTGTCTGACCTTCAGGCCTTAGGGTTAGTGGCCTATGGGCCTTCTGAACCGCTGGCTTTGGGCCTCTGTGTTCCTCTTCTCTGTTCTGTCTTGTCCTTGTCTGGCCTAGTCCTAGTTTCCCTATATCTGGCCCTTGCCTTAGACTCAGACTCCAGCCCTGCACTGCCTCATTTTCCAGCCCTATGTTGCCTTCATATTCACTCCTTGTCTCCATCCTGTGTGTAAGTTCCAGCCTGCACATTAGTTCCAGCCTCAGCCTAAGTCCTGCCAGCCACCTCCACCTACGGAGGAGGTGGCTGGTCCAGGCAGATGATCTGCTCTGCCTTGAAGTACTGAGCTGCCCCTGGGGGTTCCCCAGCCCTAGCCGAACTCTCAATTGTGACACAAATGTCTACATTGAGCCTTGAGATGCTGCTTCCTTTGGTTATTGTTCTACCATGTATCCAGTGTACCTTGTTCTTTTTCTGCTACACTTAATTAAAATTATTAAAAAAATAAAAAAGTCACACAGTGCTTTTTGCACATCCCCTTGATCTGAAATATTGAGCAGCATGTTCCAGCTTAACCTTGTGTTTTAGATGCTGTCCAGCAGCATTCTGTATAGATGCATAAATAGAGTAGGCATAGAGGCAGTGAATATATATCTTTTTTGGGGAAAATAGTAGATATCAACCTGATAAGGATCATTTAACCCCTCCTGTCTGCCCAGTTGCTCCTGCCTATAGTATTCTAGCTGAAGATATCTCCAAGCTGTTGGTTCTATTTGTGGCCATCATCATAGTTGAAAATATCTTCCATCTATCAGCTATACAAGTTTTCCCTTTTCCGTAACTGGGAAATGTGATCAGTTGAGTTTGCAGTCCACACTAGTAAACTTGCTACCTCCCTTTTATTATATCTAAGATGAGTCAGAGCCTTGCTGTGGTTTCATGTGGATTGATCTTGCCACCCCTTTTTGGGAGTTTGATGGAATTGTATTCTACTCTGAACAAGTTGGCTTGTCGTTCTATCCCATTTAATGTGTCTGTATTTATTATGAGTAGATATTTGTTTGAGTTATCTCATTATATATTTGTTATTTTGTACTTATTTATATCGTCGTTTATAAGTTCACTTGTAAATAGCCTTGGGTTACTTCTGGAAAGGCAATTAAGAAATGTGTTCAAATAAATAATAAAATCTGAATCACCATTTAGATTTCCATAACTAGTCCAATATTCAGGGCTGTCAAAATGGGTAGATGGGACAGGCAAACATGTCTGAGGTGCCAGGATTGGCACCTCAGCACTCATCTTAACCTCGTTAATCATCCTCCAGCACTCATCCAGACCTCAGCAAGCATCCTCCAGCACCCTTCCCGATCGCATCTAGCATCCCCCAGCACTCGTCAGCATTGTCCCCACCCTCACCGGGGTCACTCCTTTAATCAAAAGTCACTATGATACAAGCGTTTCCCATTCCTATTATCTCTCACCCATTCCTTAACAGAGGTAAACCACCCACTCTCAATCATCAACGCTCAAAGAGATCATTGATTCCCATCATAACCTCGCCTCTAACTCAATTCCTGGGCCTCTCCCTAATCACCCTAATGCTTCTCAACTCTCAATCCCTTACAAAAAAATCACACATCCTCAATGACTACCTCCTGGACACCCAACCCGATATCTGCGCAATCACTGAAACTTGGTTGCAAAACACAGATACTGCCTTAATTAACCAACTACCACTACAACTATACGACGACATCTCCTTACCCAGACTTAAAAAAAAGAGGGGGAGGAATACTGTTAGCCGCAAAAAAAGAATTGAGAATATCACATCAAACCTTGAAATCAATGACTAAACTAGAAATTGGATTATTCAAATCCAATCAGCTGCAAATTTGTCTAATATACGCCGCCCCTGGGCTTCTAGAGTCTGACCCTTCTCCGCTCATCGAAATCATAGCCAAACACATCAACACGGACTCCCCAGCCATCATCTTAGGAGACTTCAACATCCATGTTGACTCCCCATCACCTACTCCCAACTGTGAAGCCCTCCTATCCTCTTTCCAGGCCATGGGCTTCAAGCAAATTATAAATAAACCCACCCATAAAGCAGGCCACACTTTGGACCTCATTTTCATAAATGAATCCATCTCGCCCAATGCCCCCCCACTTGTACCCCCATCCCCTGGTCAGATCACTCGTTGATATCCACGGAACTATCAATAAGGAAAAAACTGACTCCCTTCATTCCCAAATCAACAATACTTTTCAGAAAACCATGCTCTATGGACGACCTCAGCACCAGCCTGGTCAAGGACCTACCCAATTTGGACCTCTCCAACGCAGACACTGCTGTGACGTCATGGCTTAACATCACGCTCTCAGTAGCAAATAAAATTTGTCCCTTGACATCCAAAGAAATCAATCCAGCACATTAAAAAAAAAAAAACCTTGGTTCTCAACAGCACTGAAAAAGCTCAAACAAGATCTACAACATAAAGAGCAACACTGGCGTAAAGATCCCTCCCCTGCCCATCAAGCCAACTATAAAACCGCTATGAACCACTACAGGACCACCATATTACGCACGAAGAGAGATTTCTATGCCAAAAAAATACATAGCTTCCTGTACGACCCAAAAACACTATTTTCATATGTATCAGTCCTCACTACACCTGTTCCACCAGTCATCCCAGAAGAAGAAGCCCAAAACAAATCCACAGAATTGGCACTATTCTTTGAGAAGAAAATCAACAACTTACTCGCACCGCTGACTACTTCAAACATCCAGCCTCCACCCATCTACAAGCCATCCCCATCCACACACATACCGCTACTAGAATCATTTGAACTCACATCTTCCCTGGAAATTGAATCCTTAATCAAGAAAATGAAGCCATCGTCACATCCAACTGACCAAATACCTACTAAACTCTTACTTACCATTCCAAACACCATAGCCAAACCACTGGCAGACATCATAAATTGTTCCCTCGCACAAGGATCTGTTCCGGACTCTTTGAAAACCGCTTCTCTAAAACCACTACTAAAAATACCCAATCTTGATCCAACCAACCCCGCAAACTTTCGCCCCATCGCAAATTTACCATTTATCGCCAAACTAATGGAAAAATTAGTCAACAACCAACTTACAGACTACTTAGATTCTCACAACATTCTCTATCCTTCCCTATACGGTTTCCGAAAACGCTTAAACACAGAAACACTCTTACTTTCGTTAACAGACAACATCCTAATGGGCCTAGACAAAGGCCAATCCTACCTTCTGGCCCTTCTTGACATCTCCGCAGCTTTCGACATGGTAAACCATGCAGTCCTCATCAACCGTCTGACGGAAATCAGCATCACAGGCTCGGCACTCAAATGGTTCAAATCTTTCCTCAATAATAGGAAATACAAGGTGAGAATAAACAATAAAGAATCCCAGCCCATCCCTTCCAACCATGGCGTACCCCAGGGATCCTCGCTATCCCCCACACTGTTTAATATCTATCTGTTACCCTTATGCCAGCTCCTAGAAAGCCTCAACCTAACTCACTTCGTATACGCTGACGATGTGCAGATCTTAATCCCTATCACTGATCCCACCTCCAGCACCCTGCACTTCTGGAACAACTGCCTTCGCTCCATCAATAGTCTACTCTCAAGTCTCAATCTGGTTCTTAACACTTCCAAAACAGAACTGCTAGTCATCTCTCCTAATGACAACAACCCCCTTATCAGCAACCCACTCTCACCATTAGTAAACCAAGTGAGAGACCTAGGAGCTGCTCTAGACACCAGAATGAACTTCAAAAAGTTCATTAACACCACCACCAAGGAATGCTTCCATAAGCTTCATGTCCTAAAACAACTAAGACCTCTCCTACACTTTCAGGATTACCGTTCAGTACTACAAGCCATACTGTTTTCAAAGATCGACTATTGCAACGCGCTTCTCCTCGGCCTTCCGTCCTCCTCAACCAAACCACTACAGATGCTTCAAAATGCCGCAGCCAGGATCCTTACAAACTCTCGTTGTAAGGACAACATCACATCAATCCTAAAAAACTTACACTGGTTACCCATCAACTATAGAATACTGTTCAAGACCCTGTCCATCATCCACAAAACCATCTATCATCGATCTACACTCCAACTCAAAATACCATTCGAACTCCACGCTTCCACAAGACCAATCAGATCGGCATATAAAGAATCTCTCCAGGCTCCCCCTAATAAATCCACTAGTCACACCTCCATTCAGAAACGAGCCTTGTCCACTGTTGGACCTTATCAATGGAATCTTCTTCCCCCAGAACTTCGCCAGGAACAATGCCCTTTCTCCTTCAGAAAGAAACTGAAAACTTGGCTGTTCATTCAAGCCTTCCCTTGATGGGTCACTCCACAACTAGCGTAGACTCTCACCCCTCATTTTCACAGTCCCCCGTCCCCCCCCCCCCTCCCTTCTCCTGGATCGTTCCTGCCACAGTTCGATTTACATAGCAGGCCATTGTCTAAGCTTGTATCTTACGTCGTTTGTTACGTACGTTTCTCTTTTTAGAATTATGTTATGTTAAACTAATATCTTTCGCTCTTAACTCTCCCGTACTGAAATTCCCTGTTCATTGTAACTTTATCTTCTATTTAATTGGTTACCCCTGGTTACGCTGTAAACCGGTACGATAAGACCTTCGTCTTGAGCATCGGTATATCAAAAGAATTTAAATAAATAAATGAGGCAAACTGTACAACACCTAATCTGTTTCCATACCTTCTTCCCTACCCTCAGATATGCATACATGCTCACTGGGATGGGAGCAGGCCACAGGATATATACACAGCCAGCCAGGAAAAGTAAGTGCTGCTGGAAGGAGATACCAACAGCAGCCCTTGACCAGGGTGTCATGTTCCTCAGAAATGGTTCTGCCTATATTGTCACACTTTTGGTTTCTGGCACCTCTGCTAGTTTCAGGCTCCATTATCCTCTCAAGTAAAGAAATATTTTTTCATATTTCTTGTGAGTTTTCCTTTTTCCAACTTCATATTATATTACTCACATTGTAGCTTGTTAATTTTATGATGATATATATTTTGTTTTAAACATGCTGTACATCACGTTGAGCAATAATTTTTGTTGATAGTGTAATAAAGAAATGTCCAAAATAACTTAAGGCTAGTGAATGATGAATCCCCATAATGTTTTCAAGAACAATTGCACTGAAAGTCCTTTTATGCTTCATTTCAGCTGCAACAATTACAGCAATGAAAGTAAAATGGTTCTTTACAATTTGCCCTTCTTAATAAATGAGGACAATGGAAATATTAAAAATTAATAAATAAAATTTAGCTCAAGGTAAGGAAGCAAAAAGCATTTTTTTTCACGAGGCATGTGATATTTTGAGATGGCATTGAGATCCTCTATATCTGTAGACAAATGCAAACTTTAATGGTTGCAGGCATGAAATCTATAGGAAGATGTTATTGAAAGACTCATTGATATGCCTTGTACTGAAGGGAATTCCTTAACAAATAGGAGGCTGTGGAAGTTCTCAAAGACCACCATACAGTGCTTTAGGCTTTCTCCAGTACTGACTCTGAGAGAGTCTCCTCCTCCAGGAGGTATTGGATTCAGGAGTCTAGAAAGCAATGTTTCCCTCCCAGAGAAAGCACTTCCAAGGAGAAACTTGCCGCAGACAGCAACAGAGCTTTAGGCCTCACCATCATGAAGACAGAAGTTCTGAATCATACATGGTTAGCCAGTCTATGCCAGGAACACATTTTTGATTGTATCCAGAGTCCATAACTAGTACTCCAGTTCATGCCAGAAAAATTCCCTCAAGGAGAGTGGATGAGATTTTATGCAGATCATTGGCCCATTGTAACGTCCAATAGTTGGGTCCTTCAGAAAATATCAGAAGGCTACAGAATACATCTGTTGGAAATAAATTCAAATCACTTACCACAGAGAGCATTGACTCTTGCTACACACTGAAATTAAAGAACTCCTCTTCCTTGCAGGCCAAAGTGGTCAAGCCTGTCCCACTGCAAGGAAAAGGGCAGGGATTTTCCTTAAGGTACTTCCTAGTACCAAAAATAAACAGGAGGATACCATCCCATCCTAAATGTAAAGGCCTTAAACACATATCTTGTGAGATAGTTGATATAATGTATCTGGATTTCCAGGAAGCATTTAACAAAGTCCCTCATGAAAGACTTCTTAGGAAATTAGAAAGTCATGGGGTAAGTGGCAGTGTCCTGTTGTGGATTGCCAACTGGTTAAAAGATAGAAAACAGAGAGTAGGGCTAAATAGTAAATTTTCCCAATGGAAAAAGGTAAATAGTGAAGTGCCCCAGGGATCTGTTCTGGGACGAATGCTTTTTAATATATTTATAAATGACCTGGAAAGGGGAAACAAGTAAGGTGATCAGATTTGTCAATGACACACAATTATTCAAAGTTGTCAAATCATAAGAGGATTGTGAGAAGTTGCAAGAGGACATTGCAAAACTGGGAGACTGGACATGCAAATTAAATTTAATGTAGACAAGTGTAAAGTGATGCACTTAGGGAGCAGAAACCCAAATTATAGCTACAAAATGCAAGGTTTCACATTAGAAATCACCACTTGGGAAAAGGTTCTAGGTGTCATCGTTGAAAATACATAGAAAAGTTCTGCTCAGTATACAACAGCCAAGAAGGCAAATAGAATGCTAGGGATTATTAGGAAAGAAATGGAGAATAAAACAGAGAATATCATAATGCCTCTGTATCTCTTCATAGTGTGATCTCATCTTAAGTATTGTGTTCAGTTCTGGTCACCACATCTCCAGAAAGATATAGCAGAATTAGAAAAGGTACAGAGAAGGGCGACCAAGATGATAAAGGGGATGGAACAATTCCCTTATGAAGAAATGCTAAAGAGGTTAGGACTCGTCACTTTGCAGAAGAGACAGCTGAGGGGGGAGATATGATAGTCTATAAAATGAGTGGAATGGAATGAGTAAATGTTAATCAGTTTACTCTTTCAAAAGGTACAAAGATGAGGGGACGCACAATGAAGTTACTGGGTAATATATTTAAAACTAATAAGAGAAAATATTTTTTTACTCAATGCATAATTAAGCTCTGGAATTTGCTAGCAGAGGATGTGGTGAAAGATGTTAATATAGCAATGTTTAAAAAAAAGTTTGGACAAGTTCCTGGAGGAAAAGTCCATTAGCAACTAAGGGAGCATTCCAGAAATCCTCTGCTTATTCCTGGGATAAGCAGCTTGGAATCTATCTACCCCTTGTGATCCTGCCATGTACTTGTGATCTAGCTTGGCCACTGTTGGAAACAGGATACTGGGATTGATGGACCCTTGGGCTGACCCAATATGGCAAGCCTTATTTTCTTATGAAACAAAAGTTCAAGATGCTTAACCTGGGTACATCACTACCCCATCTAAATAAAGGGGATTGGCTATACTCTCTGGCCCTAAAGGAAGAATATGAGATATTCCATACTGTGTCAGACCAAGGGTCCATCAGCCCAGTATCCTGTTTTCCACAGTGGCCAGTCCAAGTTACAAGTACCAGGTAAGTATCCAGACATTAAATAGATCCCATGCTACTAATGCCGGCAACAAGCAGTGGCTATTCTCTATTGATTAATAGCAATTTATGGATTTCTCCTCCAGGAACTTATCAAAACCTTTTTTAAACCCAGCTACACTAACTACCTTAATCACATCCTCTGGCAATGAATTCCAGAGCTTAATAGTGCAAGGAGTGAAAATTTTTTTTTATCTGATTTCTTTTAAATGTACTACTTGCTAACTTTATGGAGTACCTCCTAGTCCTTGTATTATCCGAAAAAGTAAATAACCTATTCACTTTTACCCGTTCAAGTTCTTTCATGATTTTATAGACCTCTATCGTATCCCCCTCAGCCGTCCCTTCTCCAAGCTGAACAACTGTAACCTCTTAAGCCTTTCCTCATAGGGGAACCATTTCATACCCTTTATCATTTTGGTCACCCTTCTCTGTACTTTTACCAGTGCAACTATATCTTTTTTGAGATGCGGCGACCAGAATTGTACACAGTATTCAAGGTGCAGTCTCACCATGGAGCGATAGAGGCATTATGACATCCTCTGTTTTATTTTCCATTCCCTTCCTAATAATTCCTAACATTGTTTGATTTTTTGACCACCAGAGCATATTGAACAAACAATTTCAATGTAATGTCAACTATGATGCCCAAATTTTTTTCCTGGGTGGTAACTCCTAACATGGAACTTAACATCGTGTAACTACAGCATTGGTTATTTTTCCCTTTATGCATCATCTTGCACTTGTCCACATATTTCATCTGCCATATGGATACCCAATCTTCCAGTCTCGCAGAGTCGTCCTGCAATTTATCACAATCCGCTTCTGATTTAATTACTCTGCATAAT
Source organism: Rhinatrema bivittatum (assembly GCF_901001135.1). Lineage (NCBI taxonomy): Eukaryota > Metazoa > Chordata > Amphibia > Gymnophiona > Rhinatrematidae > Rhinatrema > Rhinatrema bivittatum. The sequence goes on along the minus strand of NC_042621.1, from coordinate 136,353,836 downwards.
TTTGTGTTATTTGCAAATTTGATCACCTCACTCATCATATCCCTTTCCAGATCAGTTATAAATATATTAAAAAGCAGCAGCTGAAGAACAGATCCCTGAGGCATTCCACTGTTTACTTTTTTCTACTGTGAAAACAGACCATTTAATCCTATTCTCTGTTTCCTGTCTTTTAACCAGTTTGCAATCCACAAAAATACATTGCCTACTATCCCATGACTTTTTAGTTTTCTTAGAAGCCTCTCATAAGGGAATTTGTCAAACACCTCCTAAAAATCCAAATACACCACATTTACCAATTCACTTTTAGCCACATGTTTATTCACCTCTTCAAAAAAATGTAGCAGATTTGTGAGGTAAGACTTTCCTTGGGTAAATCCATGCTGGCTGTGTTCCATTAAACCATGCCTATCTATATGTTCTGTGATTTTATTCTTTTATAATAAGTTCGATTTTTCCCAGCACTGAATTCAGGCTCACTGGTCTATAGTTTCCTGGATCACCCAGGAGCCCTTTTTAAATATTGGGGTGACATTGGCCACCTTCTAGTCTTCAGGTATAAAGGATGATTTTAATAATAGGTTATAAATTACTTGTAATATGTCTGAAATTTCATTTTTTAGTTCTTTCGGAACCCTGGGGTGTATTCCATCTTGTCCAGGTGATTTGCTACTCTTCAGTTTGTCATTCTGGCCTCCTACATCTTCCAGGTTCGCCGTGATTTGGTTCAGTTCATCTGAATAATCACTTGAAAGCTGTCTCCAGGAAAGTGTATCTCCCTAGCATCCTTATCAGTACACACTGAAGCAAAGAATTCATTTAGTCTTTCCACAATGGTCCAGCCAACTCCCTCGCAGGCTTCCTGCTTCACATATTTTTTTAAAGTTTTTATTATGAGTTTTTGCCTCTATGGACAAATTATTTTCAAACTCTTTCTTAGTCTGTCTTATCAATGTTTTACATTTAACTTGCCAATGCTTATGATTTTTCCTGTTTTCTTCAGATGGATCCTTCTTCTAATTTTTAAAGGAAGATCTTTTGGCTAAAATAACCTTTCACCTCACCTTTTAACCATACTGGAAATCTTTTGGCCTTCCTTCCACCTTTCTTAATATGTGGAATACATTTGGACTGTGCTTGTAAGATGGTATTTTTTTAACAATGTCCATGCCTGTTGTACACTCTTAACCTTTGTAGCTGCACCTTTTTGGGGGTTTTTTTCTATTTTTCTCATTTTATCAAAGTTTTTTCTTTTTGAAAGTTTAGTGCTAGAGCCATGGATTTATTTATTGTTCCCCTTACACTCATTACTTCAAATTTGATCAGATTACGATCACTATTGCTAAGCGGCCCCACCACTGCTACCTCTCTCACCAAATCCTGTGCTCCACAAAGAATTAAATCTAAAATAGTTCCCTCTCTTGTTGATTCCTGAACCAGTTGCTCCATAAAGCTGTCATTTATTCCATCCAGGAACTTTATCTCTCTGGCATGTCCTGATATTACATTTACCCAGTCAATATTGGGGTAATTGAAATCTCCCATTATTATTGCACTACCAATTTGGTTAGCTTCCCTATTTTCTCTTACTATTTCATCGTCTGTCTTATCCTTTTGGCCAGGTGGATAGTAGAATACTCCAATAGTTATTCGCTTCCCTAAAACACATGGGATTTTCTCTCCATAAAGATTTATTGTGATTTTGGTCTCTTACAGGATCTTTATCCTGTTGGACTCTGTCATACAAAGATAAAACACCCTCTTCCCCCTCCCCCCCCCCCCCCCCCCCCCCACCAAATGTTCTCCCTTTCATTGTGATATAATTTGTAGCCTGGTATAGCATTATCCCAGTGGTTATCCTCCTTCAACCATATCTCAGAGATGCCAAATAAGTCTATTTTATCATTCACTGCTATATACTCTTAATTATCTTATCTTACTTTTTAGACTTCTGGCATTAGCATACAGACATTTCAAACAGTGTTTTTTGTTTGTATTAACAAACTGCTTTTCAGTTGACAGGGATAATTTGGATTTTTTATCTCAGGTGAAAGCTATTAATGTAGCAGCATTTAAAAAAGATTTGGATAAGTTCTGGAGCCAAAGTCCATTAACCATTATTAAGATAGAGTTGCAGAAATCCACTGCTTATTCTTGGAATAAGCAGCTTGGAATCTACCTTTGGGATCCTGCCAAGAACTTATGACCTGGCTTGGCAATTGTTGGAAACAGGATACTGAGCTTGATGGTCCTCTGATCTTACTCAGTATGGTAAGTCTTTTGTTCTTATCTTCATTTTGTTGAGTTTTTAGTTAAGTTTAGGCTGCTAAGGGAATAGGAATATATAAATGAGTCCTTTACATTTATTAGTACATTCACTATTAATCTGGTAGTGAGCTGAACCGGGAATCTTAAACTCTTGATGAGCTGGGGCTACCTGTGTTTTAGATAAAAGGTAATTGATTTTTAATGTAAAAGTGTATCTTGCCTATAAATCAAATAATGAGCTAGGAGGGAAGAAAAGAAAAACACTCAAACTCTAAGCTATTTCCTAAGAACATAAGAGATGCCATACTGGGTCAGACCAAGGGTCCATAAAGCCCAGTATCCTGTTTCCAACAGTGACCAATCCAAGTCACAAGTACCTGGCAAGTATCCAAACATCTATCTTTTGGCTTGCTTTTTATAACAAACATACATACACACACACTAAAGAATATGCCCCACTAGTTTACCTCTCCCCAAAACTTTTTCAGTTTTAAAATTTCCCAAAGCAATACTTACCAATCCCCTTCAGAACCAACAAGATGATCTTCTCCTCTCAGTGCTCCCACTAGATTGAAATACACAAACTCTAATCCTGAACCTATATATAGATTCTTCTTGTGCCCTAGATATATCTGTATGTGTCTCATTGGAGCTCATCACCTCCAGTACTGAGCATTACTTAGCATCAGCCCAGTGCATATTAATAATATGCCTGACTGCCATTGCAGAATTTTTACAAAAACAAGGAATACATGTATTTCCCTACTTGGATGATTGACTGAGTAAGGGAACTTTTTGGGCAGAGACTAATGAATCCATGCACACCATCATCTGGGTGCTGGAGCTGTTGGGTTTTATCATCAGTTACCTTACGTGCAATATATATTGTATATAATTTATAGTTTCTCCAGTTCACTGTTTATGCATTATACCCATGACCCCCATACCCTTTACCCTTCCCCCCACCTCCCCCACCCATTACCCTCCCCATGGTTCTTGTTCTTCGCTGGTTATATGTAAGGGCTCCTCCCTATAGTTACCTGTATATTTTTCAGTTTTATGTAAGGGTTCTGCCCAAAAGTTTTTGTTTAATGTGAACCGATGCGATGTGCGAACGGACATCAGTATATAAGAGACTTTAAATAAATAAATAAATAAATAATATAATATCAGCCTGTCACTACTATTAGAATTTGTAGGGGGGCTAGTAAACTTGACTCAGGTCATGACTTTTCTCCCAGTCAACCAGTTGACCAACTTATCATCCAAAATGGAAGTGAGGTAGAGTCAGCAAACAGCCTAGACTATGTTGAGGATGTTGGGCTTTATGACTTCAACAGTTCATGCAGTTCATATGGCACATCTCCATATGAAAGCAAATAAATATCCACATATACTTTTAGATATTTATATTGCCTTTATATGAACAATGTCTTATTAAATATGATAATGCACAATAATAAAATTTAGTATAGAATAATTCATTTATTTCATCCAACATTAGCTGATTTAAGCATGTGTGTCAACATTTTTTTTTACCCTTTTGATGATCGCCCCGTTTCATATTTAACAAGACATTGTTCATATAAGGGCAGTATAAATAACTAAAAGTATATGTGCATATTTTTTAGCTGTTGCAGTAAACCATGATGGACCTTCACTTTATTTAATCTAACATCTCCTTATGGCTATTAAAGTCCCAGTGGAACCAAGCCACTCATAGGAGCTACAGGAACACATCATTGTACCAGTGGCTCAGAGATTTCCTGTCTGTGTGGCTTTCCCTTTTTATTCTGGCCATGTATTTCCAATTGTAACCTCATTTTATTATTCCAGTGTTTCCCAACATTTTCAAGCCCAAGGCATACCTACATTGGCAAAAATTCTGCATGGCACCTCAGCATCCATGGAGCATGCAGTGTGAGCATGAAGAGGACTCATATGACCAAAAGAAGAGCAAGGGAAAACTGAAAGCCCCATCAGTCTATCTTCCAAATTTTAAAACAGGAAGAGAAGGAGCAGAGACATACTTGAAACTATCACAATGGACCAGCTCCCTCAATTTGCAAGTATAGGAGAAGGGAGAAACCAGTGTAGTGTGGGCAACTGGCTTGGTTAGTTACCATAGCTCCTGCATGTGACTGCCAGAGCTCTTCCACTGCTGCTGTTCAAAATTCTCAAAGTGAGTCCCATCCAATGCTTACTGCCCATTCTCCTAGGGCAAGCAGGATGGTAGTCCTTACAGATGAGTGACATCATATGGAGCCCGGCACAAAAAACATTTGCTAAAGTTTCTAATTTTGACTGGCAACACTGAGCATGCCCAGCAAGTCGCTATCCGCGTATCCACGCGGATTCTCTCGTCAGTCTCTTTTTTTTTTTTTTCTGCAAAGTAGCTGCCTTGTGGGACTGGAGCTCTGCTCTTCGTAATTTCTTCCCAGTTGTTTCTGAACTTTTTCTGCACCAGGTCCCTCTTCTTTGGTCAGTGCTTGTCCAGCAGTGGTAGGTGTTATTTTTCCCTTTGTTGCGGTTGATTCCCGTCATGTCGCTCCTCAGTGACCACCGGCCATCAACGGCTTGCCAGCAGTTTTTCATGGTATCGTCCGGTTTTTGACAGTGCTCCCAGTGCCCACGGACCATTTCATAAGAACATAAGATATGCCATAATGGGCCATACCAAAGGTCCATCAAGCCTAGTATCCTGTTTCCAACAGTGGCCAATCCAAGTCACAAGTGCCTGGCAAGTACCTAAAAATTAGATAAATCACAAGCTACTATTCCTTATTAATTACTGTAATAGCATAAGAACATAAGAAAATGCCATACTGGGTCAGACCAAGGGTCCATCAAGCCCAGCATCCTGTTTCCAACAGTGGCCAATCCAGGCCATAAGAACCTGGCAAATACCCAAAAACTAAGTTTATTCCATGTTACCATTGCTAATGGCAGTGGCTATTCACTAAGTGAACTTAATAGCAGGTAATGGACTTCTCCAAGAACTTATCCAATCCTTTTTTAAACACAGCTATACTAACTGCACTAACCACATCCTCTGGCAACAAATTCCAGAGTTTAATTGTGCGTTGAGTAAAAAAGAACTTTCTCCGATTAGTTTTAAATGTGCCCCATGCAAACTTCATGGAGTGCCCCCTAGTCTTTCTACTATCCGAAAGAGTAAATAACCGATTCACATCTACCCATTCTAAACATCTCATGATTTTAAACACCTCTATCATATCCCCCCTCAGTCGTCTCTTCTCCAAGCTGAAAAGTCCTAACCTCTTTAGTCTTTCCTCATAGGGGAGTTTTTCCATTCCCCTTATCATTTTGGTAACCCTTCTCTGTACCTTCTCCATCGCAATTATATCTTTTTTGAGATGCGGCGACCAGAATTGTACACAGTATTCAAGGTGCGGTCTCACCATGGAGCGATACAGAGGCATTATGACATTTTCCGTTTTATTCACCATTCCCTTTCTAATAATTCCCAACATTCTGTTTGCTTTTTTGACTGCCGCAGCACACTGTACCGACGATTGCAATGTGTTATCCACTATGACACCTAGATCTCTTTCTTGGGTTGTAGCACCTAATATGGAACCCAACATTGTGTAATTATAGCATGGGTTATTTTTCCCTATATGCACTTATCCACATTAAATTTCATCTGCCATTTGGATGCCCAATTTTCCAGTCTCACAAGGTCTTCCTGCAATTTATCACAATCTGCTTGTGATTTAACTACTCTGAACAATTTTGTGTCATCTGCAAATTTGAATATCTCACTCGTCATATTTCTTTCCAGATCATTTATAAATATATTGAAAAGTAAGGGTCCCAATACAGATCCCTGAGGCACTCCACTGTCCACTCCCTTCCACTGAGAAAATTGTCCATTTAATCCTACTCTCTGTTTCCTGTCTTTTAGCCAGTTTACAATCCACGAAAGGACATCGCCACCTATCCCATGACTTTTTACTTTTCCTAGAAGCCTCTCATGAGGAACTTTGTCAAACGCCTTCTGAAAATCCAAGTTTACTATATCTACCGGTTCACCTTTATCCACATGTTTATTAACTCTTTCAAAAAAGTGAAGCAGATTTGTGAGGCAAGACTTGCCTTGGGTAAAGCCATGCTGACTTTGTTCCATTAAAGCATGTCTTTCTATATGTTCTGTGATTTTGATGTTTAGAACACTTTCCACTATTTTTCCTGGCACTGAAGTCAGGCTAACCGGTCTGTAGTTTCCCGGATCGCCCCTTGAGCCCTTTTTAAATATTGGGGTTACATTTGCTATCCTCCATTCTTCAGGTACAATGGATGATTTTAATGATAAGTTACAAATTTTTACTAATAGGTCTGAAATTTCATTGTTTTAGTTCCTTCAGAACTCTGGTGTGTATACCATCCGGTCCAGGTGATTTACTACTCTTCAGTTTGTCAATCAGGCCTACCACATCGTCTAGGTTCACCGTGATTTGATTCAGTCCATCTGAATCATTACCAATGAAAACCTTCTCCATTATGGGTACCTCCCCAACATCCTCTTCAGTAAACACCGAAGCAAAGAAATCATTTAATCTTTCCGTGATGGCCTTATCTTCTCTAAGTTACCCTTTAACCCCTCGATCATCTAACGGTCCAACTGACTCCCTCACAGGCTTTCTGCTTCGGATATATTTAAAAAAGTTTTTACTGTGAGTTTTTGCCTCTACAGCCAACTTCTTTTCAAATTCTCTCTTAGCCTGTCTTATCAATGTCTTACATTTAACTTGCCAATGTTTATGCTTTATCCTATTTTCTTCTGTTGGATCCTTCTTCCAATTTTTGAATGAAGATCTTTTGGCTAAAATAGCTTCTTTCACCGCCCCTTTTAACCATGCCGGTAATCGTTTTGCCTTCTTTCCACCTTTCTTAATGTGTGGAATACATCTGGACTGTGCTTCTAGAATGGTATTTTTTAACAATGACCATGCCTCTTGGACATTTTTTACTTTTGTAGCTGCTCCTTTCAGTTTTTTTTCTAACAATTTTTCTCATTTTATCAAAGTTTCCCTTTGAAAGTTTAGCACGAGAGCCTTGGATTTGCACACTGTTCCTTTTCCAGTCATTAAATCAAATTTGATCATATTATGATCACTATTGCCAAGCGGCCCCACCACCGTTACCTCTCTCACCAAGTCCTGTGCTCCACTGAGAATTAGATCTAAAATTGCTCCCTCTCTCGTTGGTTCCTGAACCAATTGCTCCATAAAGCTATCATTTATTCCATCCAGGAACGTTATCTCTCTAGCGTGACCCAATGATACATTTACCCAGTCTATATTGGGGTAATTGAAGTCTCCCATTATTACTGCACTACCAATTTGGTTAGCTTCCCTAATTTCTCTTAGCATTTCACTGTCCGTCTCACCATCTTGACCAGGTGGACGGTAGTATATGCCTATCACTATAGTCTTCCCCGACACACAAGGGATTTCTACCCATAAAGATTCAATTTTGTATTTAGTCTCATGCAAGATGTTTATCCTGTTGGACTCTATGCCATCCCGGACATAAAGCGCCACACCTCCTCCCGAGTGCTCCTCTCTGTCATTGCGATATAATTTGTACCCCGGTATAGCAGTTTATGGATTTTTCCTCTACGAACTTATCCAAACCTTTTTTAAACCCAGTTACACTAACTGCTGTAACCACATCCTCTGGCAATGAATTCCAGAGCTCAACTATGCTCTGAGTGAAAAAGAATTTTCTTTAATTTGTTGTAAATGAGCTACTTGCTAACTTCATGGAGTGCCCCCTGGTCCTTCTGTTATCTGAGAGAGTAAATAACGCTTTACATTAACTTGTTCAAGTCCTTTCATGATTTTTTAGACTTCTGTCATATCCCTTCTCAGTTGTCTCTTCTCCAAACTGTGCAGCCCTAGCTTCTTTAGCCTTTCCTCATAGGGCAGCTGTTCCATATCCCTTATTTTGGTCGCCCTTCTCTGAACTTTTCTCTAGTGCAGCTATATCCTTTTTGAGATATAGTGACCAGAATTGCATACAATATTCAAATTGCATTCTCACCATGGAGCGATACAGAGGCATTATGGCATCCTCTGTTTTCTTTGGTATTCCCTTCCTAATAATTCCTAACATTGTTTACTATTTTGATCGCCACAGCACACTGAGACAATGATTTCAATGTATTATCCACTATGACGCCTAGATCTCTTTCCTGGGTGGTCACTCCTAAGATGGAACCTAACATTGTATAACTACAGCAAGGGTTACTTTTCCCTATATGCATCACTTTGCACTTGTCCACGTTAAATTTCATCTGCCTTTTGGAAGCCTGATCTTCCAGTCTCGCATGGTCCTCCTGCAATTCATCACAATCTGCTTGAGATTTAACTACTGTGCATAATTTAGTGTCATCCACAAATTTGAATACCTCACTCGTCAAACCCCTTTCCAGATCATTTATAAATATTTTTAAAAGCACTGGTTCAAGTACAGATCCCTGAGGCACTCCACTGTTTATCTTTTTACACTGTGAAAATTGACCATTTAATCCTACTCTCTGTTTCCTGTCTTTTAACCAACTTGCAATCCATAAAAGGACATCGCCTCCTATCCCATGACTATTTAGTTTTCTTAGAAGCCTCTCATGAGGGACTTTGTTGAACACCTTCTGAAAATCCAAATACACCACATCTACTGGTTCACCTTTGTCCACATGTTTATTCACCAAAAAATGTAGATTTGTGAGGCAAGACTTCCTTGGGTAAATCCATGTTGGCTGTGTCCCATCAAACCATGTCTATCTAAATGTTTTGTGATTTTATTCTTTATAACAGTTTCCACGATTTTTCCCAGTTCTGAAGTCAGGCTCACCAGTCTATCATTTCCTGGATCACCCCTGCATCCCTTTTTAAATATACTGATCCGCATGAGGTCTGTATCATCTGCCTGGCAGCATCACACAATGAACGCGGGTGTCATCTGTTTGATCAGATGACCCCAAAGGGTCATCTGATCATATAGATGACTGGCTGGATAAGATGGAAAAGCTGAACCATCTACTCCAGCATTTGGGGCATCAACATCTAGAGGCCAAGGGGGAGCCTTTGAATACACCATCCTTTTCCACTCCCCCAGCAGGCCAGTCTTTCAAGAGAAGACCCAGAGATAGGCCGTCTCCAATGTCGTTTCTTTCCAAGACATCGGGATCTTCAGCTTCCTTGGCACTGGGGAAAGACCGAGCCGAGCACTGCTGCAAACACCATCACCAGTTGCCATCGATGCATGGCCCTGGAACCGGTGCAGCATCAGCAGCTGCAGTGCCACCACCCAAGCAACCACATGGGGAAGAGGCATCATCCTCTTTTAGACCCGCGACTCTCAGGTGTTCCCCACCGATAACTGCCAGGCACCGAGCTTCCTGGGGGCTCCAAGGAAGCTCTGGTGACACCTGCTCCTCCTCTTCTTTCCTTCCTAACTTCACAGGACTTTCAGAAGGAGTTCAACCGCAGGGTTCAGATGGCGGTGCTCTGAGCCCTGTGAGGTATCGAACCGCCACTGGCACCAGTCCCCATGCCGGTGCCAGAGCCAGCACAGTCTCTTTTGGCATCCCTGCTGAAACATCTGGATTTCATTTTAGGTGTCCTTCTGACGCAGCCGGGGCCAGGAAGATGATCGGTTCCTCAGCGGTCTCCGATGCCCCCCTCTGGAGTGATACACATTATTGGATCCTCCAAGGAGAAAGTCTTGTGGGGGCCGTTGGCGCCTACAGGACCACTGGGCCCACGGCCAGAGTTTGCCAATCCTGTTCCTGGGCCATCGGGGATTTCAATGCCCTCGGTGCCTTTATTGTACCCTCTTATTATCTAAATCTCCACTGTTAACGGGTTGTAACACTTAATATGCCCTACCATTCACACAACCCCATATTTTCTTATCAACATTCCTTTGTATGAAGATCCCGATTTTTTTTCTTTTTTTATATTTAATTCTGTTTCCTTCACCACATCGTGTGTTACCGTTAAAAAATTATTAAAGATGGAGGTGAATGTCTCATTTCATGACCTTAATCCACTAACTCCAAACCCATTGGAGTTAATGTTAGTCTACTTTATGTATTGTAATCATCGACAATCCACTTACCATCCAATTTACTTTATTCAAAAAAATCTAAAATCTCCCATAGTTTCAAGTTTTATTTTAATCCAGCACCATCTGCGTCACTCACTTTTTTTTCCTATTACCCATCCAATACTTAGGTTAGTGCTGCATCCTGCTTATTCAATGAGATATTGAAAGGAGAAACATCGGATTATTCATCTCCCCTGAAGAAGAAACTTGGACGTTTCGAAACAAGGCCTTGTAGGGAGGACATTGAATAAGCAGGATGCAGCACTAAGTTAAGTATTGGACGGGTAATAGGAAAAAAAAGTGAGTGAAGCAGTTGGTGCTGGATTAAAATAAAACTTGAAACTACGGGAGATTTTAGATTTTTTTGAATAAAGTAAATTGGATGGTAGGTGGATTGTCGATGATTACAATACATAAAGTAGACTAACATTAACTCCAATGGGTTTGGAGTTAGTGGATTAAGGTCATGAAATGAGACGTTCACCTCCATCTTTAATAATATTTTAACAGTAACACACGATGTGGTGAAGGAAACAGAATTAAATATAAAAAAAGAAAAAAATTGGGATCTTCATACAAAGGAATGTTGATAAGAAAATATGGGGTTGTGTGAATGGTAGGTTTATTGTACCTTCAGCACCATCGATGCCCTCAGGGCCCCGGTGCCCAAACCGAGAGGCTTGGGAAGGGACCATCTACGGGGATCTTAGCAAGGAAGGGGCCCCATATGACCCCTGGGGGGACGAAACTTGAAATTCTCTTCAGTGGCCTTGGGAGATATTCTTTCAGAGCCTTCTTCGCCAGATGAGAGGCATAGATCTCCCCCAGAGGATCTTTCCTTTGTGGGCTTTTTCTCCGGGCCATGGCTGAAGCCATTCTGTTTCAGCTCCTCACGAAAGAGGACGCCCGTCACAAAATCCTGGAGTTCCTCCAGTTTATAGATGCTCCAAAGAAAATATTGGCTGTCCCAGTCCATGATATTTTTAAGGAACGTCTCAGTATTTGGGAACACCCAGTAACCGTCTCTCCAGTTTATCAGAAGGCAGATGCCATCTACATGGTCCAACAGGTGTTGGGTTTTGAGAGGCACCATTTCCCACACCAATCGGTTGTGGTGGAGTCTGCTCTTAAAAAGGCCAAGCAATGTTACACCTACACCTCAGCCCCTCCAGAGAGAGAGCACAGGGTGTTGGATGCCCTAGGTCAGAAGATGTATCAGGGTGCTATGCTCATCACGCATATCGCCTTTTAACAACTATATATACCCAGTTCAACGGAACCTGTGGAAGCAGGTGTAGGAGCTGTCAGAGGGCCTGCCTCAACAGCAACAAGATGCGTTCTCAGCAGTAGTACAGCAGGTTCTGGAGGCAGGATAACACGAGGTGAGATCCATTTACGATGTTTTCAAGACAGCAGCGAGAGTGGCTGCAGCAGGTATCTCTGCCCACAGAATGGCCTGGCTCCGTGCCTCGGACCTTCGGCTGGAGGTCCAAGAAAAGCTGGAAGATCTACCCTGTATGGGTGAGAATCTCTTTGGGGATAAGGTCAGGGATGTTCTTGCTCAGATGAAGGACCACCATGAGACCCTTCAACATCGGTCAGATAGTGCTTCTGACCTGCCATCCTTAGTCAGAAAATCCTTGAGACAAATCTCGAGGAAATCCTTCTATCACCAGAGTAAATACTATCCTCCTGCCTTGTGGTCCCGCACAACCCTGTACTGGGCTTCATCAGGGCCAGACTGGACATGGTTCAGAGCAAGGCTCTGACCTGCAATCAAGCACTTGCCCTGTCGTCCGTGGTGAGCTTGGCCCGCAGCTGTTAACAGGTTTCTGTTCGTCTCCTTCTTCGTCTTTTGGGTCACATGGCCGCGTCTGTCCATATCACTCCCTTGGCCCGGCTGTACATACGCAGGGTGCAATAGACCTTGTGATCACAGTGGCAGCAGACATCCCAGGACTCGGGGCACGTGTTCACGTCACGCCGCCTCTCTGGATCTCCCTGTCCTGGTGGGAGGATCTATCCAACCTGGAGCAGGGAGTCTCTTTACAGGTTTCCCCGCTTAACATCCATGCCTCCCCCCTGGGTGCGGGTGCATGTGGACAACCTCCATACGCAAGATCGGTGGACAGCTCAGGAATCTCTTCCTGGATCAACTTCCTGGAGCTTCATGCAATTTGCTATGTGCTTTGGGTGTTTTGAGACAGTTTGTCCCGCAAGGCAGTCCTGATTATGACAGACAGGTAGCAATGTGGAACATGAAGAAGTAGGGAGGCACTGGGTCATTCCTTCTCTGTCAGGAGGCGTTACAAATTTGATCCTGGGCTCTGTTGCAAGGCATGCTCCTGAGAGCAATGTACCTAGCTGGAACAGAGAATGTGGTGGCGGGCCATATGAGTAGAGTATTCTGGCCACACGAATGGTCGTTGGATCCAGCAAAGGCAGCCTGGATGTTCCGCCGGTGGGGAACTCCGGACGTGGATCTCTTTGCCTCCCCCTACAACTGCAAGGTGATCAAATTCTGCTCCCTGTACAGGGTGGACAGACTTCCAGCCTCGGATGCCTTTGCCTGACATTGGGGCACGGATCTCCTGTATGCGTATCCTCCTCTTCCGCTCATCATGAAGAATCTCTTGAAGCTCCAGCAAGACCAGGGGGCCATGATTCTTGAGGCCCCTTTTTGGCCCAGACATGTCTGATTCCTGCTTCTTTGGGACCCATCAATCAGAGAACCCATCCATCTGGGGACCTCTCCCAATCTGATCGCACAGGATAAGGGCAGATTGCGCCATCCAAACCTCTAGGCATTAGCCTTGATGGCCTGAATGTTGAACACCTTGTCCTGAAGACCCTGGTCCTCTCTGACAATGTGTCTCAGGTGTTGGTAGCTTCCAGGAAGCCTTCCACTAGGAAGTCTTATTAGCTGAAGTGGAGGAGGTTCTCTGTCTGGTGCGAGGGTCATAGCTTGGAGCCCTTCACCTGCCCCACTTCAAAGTTGCTTGACTATCTGTGGCACCTCTCAGAGGCTGGGTTAAAGACCAATTTGGTCAGAGTACACCTGAGTGCCATCAGCGCTTACCATCAGGGTGTGGATGGTACGCCCATCTCTGAGCAACCCATTGTGGAGTTGGTTTCTGCAGGGCTTGCTTCAGCTGAAGCACACCAGGTCTCAAGGCAACCAGTGTGTCATGAAATACTGGTTAGGAAACATTGGATTATACCAACCACAAATGCATTCAGCCTGGGTTGCAGAGCTCACTTAAATGGGCTCCACATCCAGGGTTCTTGGTTCCTTCAGGAGAGAAGGCTTCATATCAACCTTCTAGAGCTAAGGGTAGTAAACCATGCTGTAAAGGTTTTCCAGAATCAGAAGACCAATCAAATTTTCCTGGTCCAGACCATCAGATAGACATTTTCTATCTTAAGAAGGAGGAACAGTATTTTTCCTTCTGTGTCAGGAGGCAGTTAGACTGTGGAGCTGGGCTTTCTCATATGGGACAAACCCTAAGAAACACTTATCCAGCACAGAAGGAAAACATCTGGCAGACAGACCTTACTAAGAGTCCCTGATTCAGAATGTAGCCAACAAATATATTGTCATGGTGTGGAAACTTCCAAGATGGACCTGTTCACAACAGCCCAGAAAAGGGAGGTAGCAGCATTCTGTTCCTGAAGGAGGTCAGAAAGCAGACTTGTATTGGATGCCTTCTCTATACACTGGGGAAAAGAAATTCTGTATACAAATCTTCCTGATATCTCTGTGGCAAAAACCTTGATAAAATTCAAAAGAAACCAGGGTACCTTGATTCTAAGAGCTCTCTTTTGGCTGAGACAGATTTGATTTTCAGTTCCTGGCATTTATCCATCAGAAAACCAACCAGATCGGGCATTTGTGTTGCTGCTGTTTGTCAACTCCATGCTGCAGGGCTCCCCTAGTAGAGAAAATCACAGGAGCAGAAAAATGAAAATTCTTGGCTGGTGGGAAGGCCAGATCCCACTGGCGGACACAGATGTACTGCTTCTGGATCGGAGGTAGGAGCTGGGGAGGACTCTCTGGTGAATTGAACAGTCCACAGGGGAAATATTGGACTTCTCCACACACACTCATATCCCACACACATATCACCCTCTCATAAACCCTGTTTAAAAGTAAGCAAATGTGCTTTATAAATAATGGAATACTCTCCAAATATTCACATACAAAGACTTACACTCCTCCCATACACCACCAACACACACACACATGCCACCCACTCACACCGCCTACTCACACAATCATACCCCACCCACTGACAAATCTGTGTACCCCTCACTCACTCAACGCAACCCCGTTAGCCACCAAGCCCTGAGTAGAGATGTCAGAGTTGGGGGGTCCCACACAGTCCCTTTAGAGGATGAGAGGCGAAGAGTCAGCGGGAGACTGAGTTCACGTCCACCATCCAGGATTCCTCTCATTTTGCGATGGGATTTCCCATGATGGCAGAAAAACAATAAATTGGCCTATCCAGTCTGTCCAGTTACCCAGTTCACACTGCCAAGTCTGTATCCCAGCTGCCAGGTAGAAACCTTACCACTTTTAGGATAATGCTCCTTATCCAGGTCATATTTTTATCTTTTCTCTTTGCTTTTCCATCATCCTAAGGCAGATCTGCATACAAGTTTCTACACCCAAACCATCAGACTTGCCCCCACATCTCACCATCAATCTTTGCAACAGTCCAAGCAGCCTCTAAAACCAGTGAGGTCACTGCCTGAGCATTATGTTGGTTATTGCTTTTATCTTAAAGAATGATTATCACCAAAATTGATATATCTGTGTAATTAAAAGATGCCATGGCTTCGCATGGAATGTGTGCTACATTTTAACGGAACCTGAAAACAGAAGGAGAAAAGTATTAATTACAGGAGAAAGACATTGTAAGATGCATAGCCACACGAGAACACAGAGACAAATGAAGTGATAAAGTACATTTAATTTGAATGAAGGCCTATGTTTTTATGTGTTGGTAGTAATTAAATAACCCAAAAAAAAAAAAAAGTAAAACAAAAAATTGTCAAAAAAAGACGTCTTTCCAAAATCCAGGAAATGAAACATGATAAAATCAAGTTCCTGATAGTAAGTAATAAAGAAAAAAAACTATAGTGCAATTAGCAGGCTCTTCAGGGACACAGAAAAATAGAATAACCACAGGCCAATCTAGTCTGCCCATTATCCCTTCCTATTACGATAACCACACGCTCTGCTTGATCTTCAGCTTTACCCTTGCTTCTCCACCACTTAGAAACATCTGTGCTTCCCTTTCGTTTTAATGAATTCTGTAACTGTGTTTGCCTCCAGCTCCTCCATTGAGTTTCATGCTTCCTTTCATTGCTTGTGAGCCTACCCCACTTCATGCATCATACCCTGATCCCTTGTCCTAGGACTTTTGTTCCTTCAAAAAATGATTACTACTTTTTTTTGCATATTTACTCTTGTCCTGCAGTATTTGAAGGTTCTTTTATATCCATCTCCTCCTCATCTATGTATTTATGTTGCTATAGCTTCCCTCCCAGGACTTATAGTGCAGTATTTTGGTAGCCATCCCCTGGAATGGTCTCTTTGTCTATATCCTTTAGGATATCTAGCTTCCAGAATTTAAAGTATGAGCTCTCACTGATAATTTGTAAAGAAATATTATGACTTCATTTTTTTCTGCTGGCTACACTTTTCGTCATGTGCCCTAGCATTCTAATGGCTTTTTCCACCCGGACTGTAACAATGGACGAGTACGAGGGGCAGCCCAGGGTGCAAAGCCTTTTGGGGGTGAAAAAATGACTGAAATTCAAGTGTGGGCTGGCAGTGGCTGAAAAGGCAGGAAGAGGGCTACTATGCTTGTGTCTTTATCACCCAGGTTGGGAAGGGAAGAAGGGAGAGAGTGAAAAAGTACTGAGGATAAGAGTCGAGGGAATAGGTGAAGAAAGGAGCAGGAATCCTTGATGGGGTAGAGGGCCACAAATACGCTTGCCTGCCCCCCAGGTACTAAAGTGCCTGATTACAGCTCTGCTTCGCACTTCTACTCATGCTGCTTGACAACTTTGAAGTCATTAGTTACATTCATCCCAAGATTCCTTTCCTGTTCAGTACTTATAAGTTCCTCGACCCCAGTCTTGTATTGTCCCCTTTGTTTATGCACCATGAATGCATGACTGCAGTTCTCTATTTAATCTAAACTGCCAATAAGCTAAACCAATCTTCAAGCCTTTTTTTAGATCACTCTTAATTTTTTCTACTTTCACTGGAGTGTCAACTCTGTTGCATTTTTTAGCCCTAATTTTCTTATTCTCTCTATCCTCCCTTCCTCAACATCTTCTTGCTTACTCTTACCACCACCGCAGCACCCACTGCTCACTCTCTCTTCCTCCTTCCAATAATTCTACTCTCTACTGCTCCAACATTCCTGCTGGCTCTATTTGGCACACGATCATTTCGGGCCACGCAGGGCCTCTACTCTCTCACTTCTCACCAGTCATTGTAAGAATGGTATGGGAATATGGATACCACACAATTCAAACTTCCTGAGAGCCATATGGAGCCCAAGGTTGGCAGTGACATGCTGCACTTACAACCCTCCTCGCCAGAATGGGTGCGGAGCCAGACCATGACTCACTTACAGGGTCGTGATTCCGAATCTGAAAAAACATTGCTCTACCATGTTTTCCTAAAAATGCAGGCCACACAGTTATGTTCCCAGTTTGGCTGTTTTTATTTACCCAGCTCATGACAGATTTTCAGTAACAATATATTTTCAGCTAGCTGACACCCATTGAAAATTCAGTGGAAGACTACTGTAGCTATTAACAGGATATTGCCTCATCAGTCCGACCCTCTGTACTCTCTACTCCCCCTGGGCCAACCAGAGAAGTTTCCTCTCCATTCCTTTCCAACTATAGCACTATTTCCCCTCTCCCCATCGTAGATCTGCAACTGTGGCCGTGCGACTGTTTTCTGAAGCATGCTCTTCTCAGCCATGCGGTTGTGTTGTCTCAAGAATAGCTCAAACTGCTTCCTCCCTTTTGTATTCCAGTCTTCTTCCACTCCACATGACTGTTGGACACCAGGTTCGCAGTCATATCTCTTAGTCCATGAATCACCATTTGCCCCATCAGACAGTTGCTTCTATTACCAGGTGTATCATATATGTGTAGACATTTAGATGCTTTTCAGAATTTCAGTAAATCCGATTATTGTTCAATATTCACAAGAAGTTATTTTCCTTTACTTGCAAGCAGAATCTGACTCTCTACATCAGAGGCAACTTCAGGGCTACTATCCCACTTATTTGCCCACCCATAACAGTACCAGTAAAGCTCTATAGGTTCTCCTTAGGCTCTTTGCCCATGCCCTAGCTTCTTTTCTGAACAATAGTACTACCGACCTTCTCCAAATTCTCCTCAGGTTCACTGCCCAGCACTTGGCTTCCTCACCATGTAATTAATACTGCACCTCTTTGGATTCTCCTTAGGCTTTCTGCCAAACTGTGACTTCTTTCCCCAACGGCCCCCCTCCTGCAATAAAGGATTCTTAGTTGACACCCTGACCTTCACCAGGTAGTCTCTTCAACAGACTTCAAGGGTTTAGAAGATCTCCTTACTCACTTCTCTGTAGTTACATTAGTCTCCCCCATCTCCAGTTGACAGACAAGACACACCTTCCTAACACAGAGATACTTAATTCCTATTAAAATGATCCTCTCTTAGAGCAAGTAGCAATCCTACTAGGGAGTCTTTTAACAGCAGCTTCTTTCTCTCCCCTGCTCTTTCTGAGGAAACACTCTGGATCTTTCTCTGTCTGCTGAGTTACAGCTTGAACACATCCGCATAGGGTCTCACTTCAGGGTGTTCCTGGGGCATACTGAAGATTAGCCACAGTGCTATGTTTACAAGGGAAATTTCTGTGCTAGGAAAACCAAGCAAGTCTGTGAAAACATTTGGCTCTGCCTACTGCCCTTTGTTTTAAGGAACTGTGCATTTCTCTGCCTCCCCTTCTATTGCTTTGCAGAGGGAATATCTAGCAAATTCTTTAAGGCTTTTTTTCCCCTTATCTCAATAGAAAGAAAAATTAATTTTGCCATTGAGTGCAGTGATCTTGGGTTTTGAATCTTGTTCGTAGACTTTAGCTTTCAAGTTACTCTTCAGGAAGGGAACAGAAATGGCGTGAGGTCTTTGAACTAGAGAATAAGTGATTAAAAAAAATAGGAATGCAGTTTGTGAGGATGTGGGGAAAATAAGAGTTTATTTTAAGGAAAAGTAACAGTCGGTCAAAGAGAGAGCCTCGGAAAGGGTGGCTCAAGAATATTATTTATAGGGGTTGGAATCGTGAACTAAAAGAGCAGACATCCGTCTAACC
Source organism: Rhinatrema bivittatum (assembly GCF_901001135.1). Lineage (NCBI taxonomy): Eukaryota > Metazoa > Chordata > Amphibia > Gymnophiona > Rhinatrematidae > Rhinatrema > Rhinatrema bivittatum. Next base: position 136,335,049 of record NC_042621.1, on the reverse strand, counting down.
TGCTCTTTCTCCCTTTTGTTATTTTTCTTTTGCTTTTTGTTCGTTTCTCCATTCCTGTTCAGTTTTTCTTCCCCTTAGCACTTTTCCCAGTTACTTTACCTATTTACTCTTTCTCTTTTATCGCCTCCTCTTCTTGCATTTCCCTAACACTCCATCTCTCCTCCTGCTTTCCTTCTTCGTTTCTCAGTTTTTCACGTTGCAGTATTAACGATTCTGCTGTCAGCCCAAGACGTCATGGTGTGTCTATATTTCTCTCTGCGTATTTATGTTCCTAGATAATTGCCTCATTGTTTTGTTTTCCTTTCTTGGTCAGGAGCTGGTGCTGCTAAGCAGTATATTACATTTCATGCCACTGAAAGTTCAATTCATTTTTAATTGCATGGCATGATGGCTTTGAGAAACCTGCTGTCATGGTGTAATCGGGATTTTCAGTTGCCTGGCTGCTGGTTTCAGACTACGATTTTCAATTCCCTCTAATCTTTTAATCGCATTAAAATCATTAGGCAGTGTCATGGTTGGCTAATGCTGAGGCCATTCTTGGTCACCATGCATGCCCACCTACAGACACCACTATCCTATACTTCAGGGGGGGGGGGGGGCGATTGCACAGTATTACTGAACCACCAGTGCATGTGAATTACAAAATGTACTTTACATAGTAAATGACAGCAGATAAAAACCAAAATGGTCTGTTCGGTCTGCTCAGTTGAGATTCATCTAGTTTGGAATGATGCACATATAAAATTCCCTATGCAACCTAGCACCAATTCCCCCTCCTCTGTGTCTTTTACCTTCCTCCCAATGCTTTACCCACCACTGCCTTCCACATGTGTCTCAAACATGTTGAAAATCTGCTACAGTAATGGTCTCCACCACCTCCAATAGCAGGCCATTTTAGGTCTTGATAACTTTTATTTTTACAAAACCAATACTTGCGCCACTCCCAGGGCTCCTTTTTGTCTTATAATCAGTACTCCCTAATAACTTGCAAGGTTAGTGATTCCTTGGTTAAAAAAAAAAAAATCCAGGCTCTCCATGCGCATTTAAGTTTCGGTTTTAAACATGGTTCCTCCATGCAGGTCACCCCAGCCTTCTTGGAAACCTTGATGCTGTTGTGTACCTGCTGTTTAGGATTGTAACCTCCGCTCTGTGCATGTCACCCCAGTGTCGTCTTAGAAGCATAAAATGTTCATATCATTGCAGTTATAGGCTGAACTGCCACTCTGTGCAGGGTACCTCGGTGTTTCATTACCATCCTTCTTTCACTGTTCTTATCTCCACTGCCTCCGGGCACCACCCACCCTTTCAGTGAAAAAAAGATATTTCCTGACATTCCTGAGTCTATCTCTTTAGAGCTTCATATCATGTCCTCTATTGCTATAGCTTCCTTTTCATAAAAAGTGCCATTTGCTTTTAATACAAGTCGATCAGTAAATCAGAAGCATAAACAAATTACTTTTTTCACTTTCAAGGCTGTGAAAATATTTTTCCTGCAAGTGCTTATACTCCTCTCCTGAGTTTTTCTACAGGTGAATTGATACCATTGGAATGAGGCAGTCTGCTGTCTAACCGTATCTCTGTATAAATGTCTCCTTTCACCTCATCTATCCTTCCCTGAGAAAATTTAACTGATTCTAATAAATGTTTTGCCTAGGAGGTAGGGCTGGAAGGTATATTTTGTTTTCTCATGTCATTTCAACTGCAAACCTGAGAATTCACATCTATAAACCAAGCTGTCATTTATTGGCAGGGATTTTTGTTTTCAGTTTTTATTTTATTTTTCCTGGGAATTTAACAAAAATAGGAGAAATCTGTGAAAAAAAAATTACTTTCAATTGTTCTGGATAAATATAACTTTTGTTCTTGTTGTCATAAACACTGATAATTCTCAGGAAAAATAACATAAAAACTGTAAATGAAAGTCCTTATTTATTGTCCACACTGTTTAGAAAATTATCACTTGCAAGTCAGTTTGTTTCTCTGTCTCTTATATATATATATATATATATATATATATATATATCTCCATTCAAACAATAAAGAAGACAACTGAGTGCTAAAAATCAATTCAAATAAGATTACTTGCACAGAATTAGACTTTTGAGAGCCACAACATTAATTAATAGGAGGAAAAAACTTCAGATGCATGATCTGGGCAACACATGCCTTTGAGTTGACAAAAGCACCATCATTAGTAAGAAATTTCCTTTAGAAATTTACATTTTGAAAATTTTTGGGAAATTTTTATTGAATTGTTAATTTTTTATGTTTTCAGTGCAGTTAAATAAACTTTACAAATGTCCCAGTAAACATGATTATCACTACTTGAACATATTCCATAATAAAAAACTTCTTTGGTACTTAACTTAAAGCAAGTAGCCTATATTCCAACTCATCCATCAGTCCGTCCAACGCTGTCAGCATTTCACCCAACAAGGGCTGAGTCAGGGATGATGTAGCGAAGCAGTTTATTATCTATGAAAATCACACAAAAAATAGTTATAAAGCATGCTCTTGGTGCTTAAAAGAGAATGCTAAAAAAAACTCACCAAACTTGCATAATCTTTTGCACACATTACTCTCTCAGTTCCATACAGACACTATACTGTTTTTAAAATGGTTGAGGGTGGCTTGCTTCCTTCTACCCATATTTTAAAAAGTATTGACCAGTCAAAAAATGAACATCTGACAAACGCTGAATAAAAAACACCTGAAGGGCCTGTGTGAAAGTGTCTATAAAAAAACAAAACAAAAAAAACAATGAAAATCAGAAAAAATGTCCCCATTCTATGCTGAAATTGAGCCCCTCAGGTTGTTGGCTGCCAAGTTCGTAAATCCATTGTTATTCCCTCTGATCTAAAATGTTTTCATGATCACCTCTACGCGGATGTTTAGGGATGTATTAATCACAAAAAACCTATATTCTAAGAACCTATGAGGTGCCTCAGCTGAGTTTTGCCACCAGTGGTGCTTCTAAATGTGCATTTCTATGCTCAGATACACGTGCCCTTAGGCATATTTTGGCTTTCCCAACATATGTTTTCGCACAAGGACATATTACTACATATACCACAAAGTTGGATGCACAGGTGATAAAATACTTAAGAGGGTATTCCTTTTTTGTATTCGGATGAACAAACTTCTTAATATTTGACATGACTTCACAAGAATGACAAGAGCCACATTTAAAATGACCAATGGTTTTTGTTGTTTTAGCACTTATTGCCACAAGGAGAAATGTTGGGACTCAACCTTTCCTTCAAATTTCTACCCCTGGTGAACGAGAACCGCAGTTTCTTGTCATTAAATGCGTGATTCAAATTCCAAACGTCCCAGTTTTTTCTGATGATTTTGCTGATCTCGCCAGAGCCTGTCATATATTGCAATACGCATGTGAAAATGCCTTCTTCTTCAGCTGGTCTTCTAGTGCTCATGAATAATTCAACCCTAGGATAGTAAAGTGCCCTTTTATATGCTTTCCATATTATAGGGTGTGGATAACCCCTGTCTAAAATTGTTTTGATATCATCTTGGATTGTGTCTTATATTCCTTAATGTCAGAACAGATCTTTTTTTGTCCTCAAAAATTGGGCATATGGTTTGGCACATAATGCATAGGGGTGAGCACTATCGAAGTATAAACATTTATTGCAATCAGTAATCTTTTTATAAACACTGATTGATGAGTCACTTGTCTTTTCTATGTTGACCACGCCATCTAGAAAAGTTATCCTTGTACAACTGTAACTGATAGTGAAGTGCAATGCTTCATTACAAGTATTTAACCACATATGAAATCGATCCACTTCTTCAATAGTCTCATCTCACAACATAAAAATGTCGTCAATGTATCTTTTCCACATCAAAATGTTTTCTTTGAAAGTAGATTGTTCTATTTAGTTTTTTTTCACTCCACTATATACAGATTGGCTAATGATGGCGCCATGGTTGCGCACATGGCTATCCCTGCAACCTGCAAATATAATTGTTGTTGAAACAATGGTGAAATGATTGGCGCATCAGTATTTAGCTACTGTTATCCAGGGCCTGCTGCGGTACATTTGGCTGAAATGCCCAAACTAATTCACTGAATTAAAATGTTCTATATAAACTTCCAGCTGTGATTTAGCACTGACAGGTCAAAATTATACAGAATTTAGTGCATATCTGGTCAGGCAGTGTCTGTGGTTTTAATTGTAACTCAGAGTGAAATCGTTGTGATATTAAGCCAAATTCTTGGCATGCAGATATTTTTATCCTAATTAAGGCAGCCTGTGTGATGTTCAACAATTCCCGTACTTTCAGCTACACTGAGAGGAGGTATTCCCAGGGGTGTGGTTAGGTTGAAAGAGGAAAATTACCTGTGTACACGACATTTTCAAGTTTTTGCGCATAATTTTCCAGCAAAATTCTACCTGCAGAAAAAAGCAGGTGCAAATGATTATGCATACTTGGTGCCTATGGCAAGTTTCAAAGCAAAAGTATGTGCGTGCAAAAGGTGCTGCAAGACATGTAAGGTGAATTTTCAAAAATTGCAAATGCAAAATTCAGCATACTGTATATGTACGTAAATAGCATATACTTATGCTATTTTATAAACCTCAAAATACACTCATAAGGCAGGGGTTCATGAGTCAATTTGCGCATGTAAAAATAGGCGGCGCAAACAATTATGCTTGTAAGTTGCTATTTTAGAAGCAGTTTATACATGCAGATTTAGCAGTTTATGTGCATATATTTACACCTGTTCTATATTCTGAGAAATGTCTTAAAAGTGAAATACTGACTGGGACGGGGGTTTGGGTGCTGAAGAGCCAGGAGATTCTCAACCTGCAGATGGACTGGGCAAACTGGTACACTAATTGGTAAAACCGGTAATTTCATTGCCACGCGCATGGTAGAAAAATCTCCTGACTTACACACACAAAATCTGACTTATGGGGGGTAAATGTGTGTAAATTACACAAGTAAAATCTCCACATGTATATTTGTAAAGCTAGACTTAAAATTACGCAGGGTTAGCAGTTGCGTGCCACTTAACCTGATAAATTCTGATTTATCTGGCTAGTTTAGCAGCTACTTAGCCGGCTAACTTGAAAGCAGCACTTCTTTGGATAAATTCTGGCATATCTGGCTACATAGCAGCACTTAACCAGATCAATTCAGATTTATCGGCTAAGTAGCAAGTCTGAAAATTGCTGCTACTTTGGCTAAATAAGATAGCCAGAAATAGCTTCATTTGAGACTTATCTGGCTATCTGACTTAGCCAGATAGGTAGCACGTTTCCAGTTTATCTGGGTAAATAGCAGCAAAGTTCTACTTAGTTGGATAAATCAGAACTTCTTTGAATAAGTACAATTTGCATTTGTGCATTATGATTTTTTTTTTACATACATGCACATGTTCCAGGGTACATTTACACGTATTTTGTAACCTGCACATATCAGTCACATGTAGATTATAAAATACAGGAGTAGATTCTCGCATGGTCCAAGAAAACAAAGAGGTAGGCGATCTATGATAGCAGTCAGGATAAACACAAAAATAGATGCCTTGATCTTTTTCAATTGTTTATTAAAACAGAGACGTATTCATAAATTGCCCAACTCAGGCCGAGTTTCGCAGTTCAAAAACCGCTGCCTCAGGGGCTTAAACATTCCACAGTCGTGAAAAAACCTCAGTATTGCATTTCTCTTCCAATATACAGTCAGTGATTGTCAGCAATGCTTAAAATCAACAACTCTTCCCTTCAGTCATTCTCACTCTATCTCTGATTTGCTGTTCTTTGTCATTGAAGTGGTCCCTAGGCCATCCCAGGGTGGCAACTATGCTGAACATTTAGGCCGCAAAGAACAAAAGTGGATCTTTACTTTAGATACTGTCACACCCAAAGGCTTAAACCGAGATATTGAATGGTACCTTTTTACATGACTTTCTTCACCACTGCCCCTTTCTTTCATTACCTATACGGAAATCCGTCCGCTTGACTGTGATTGGGCGCCTCAGGGTTGTGGGAGCGGGTGATTGGCTCCCCTGAGATTCGTGATCACCTCACCTGAATTCTTCGCGCCTAAATTTTGCTGGGGTTAAATACCTGTGTTGTACTAAGGGTCAGTGCACTCCCTGTTATGCTGTAAGTTTCTGCATCCAGGTATGTAAACCTGTCTATTCTGCTATATGTATTTACTTTTAGCTCGGCGTTAAGTCCATTTTTGTGTCCTGATCGTTGATATGCTCTGTTTTCAGATTATAATAAAATTGGTGGTCCCTCCTGATGCAGCCTCCGGCGAAACACGGGACCGTGTCGGGGGACTCTTGTAAAAGCAATTTTTGGAACTGAACGCAGTGGAGTTGCCGCAATAAAATTATACAATCTACCTTTATATACCTTGAGTTTGAAATTCTTTGATTGGGGCTTGAACTTTGCTGGTCTGCACATTTTCTGTTGGATATTTTACGAAGTGCAATGTTTGCTCGTATTCTTCTTTGGCTAGATATCAATCACCCCAATATTGACTGGGTAAATGTAACATCACGACTTGCTAGAGACAAAAAGTTCCTGGATGTAATAAATGACTGTTTCATGGAGCAGTTGGTTCAGGAACCAACAAGAGAGGGAGCTATTTTAGATTTAATTCTTAGTGGAACGCAGGATTTGGTGACAGAGGTAACAGTGGTGGGGCCACTTGGCAATAGTGATCATAACATGATCAAATTTAAACTAAAAACTGGAAGGGGGACAATAAGAAAATCTACAGCTCTAACACTAAACTTTCAAAAGGGAAACTTTGATAAACAGGCCGATACAGTAAAGCGCAACCGCGGTTACCCTACCCGCTTCTAACTCACAATTTGGCCGCTTAAGTTCAACCCGCGATTCACTACCCCTTTAAACTCATCCTTACCGCTTCTTTAAATCAACCGGTAACCCTTTCCGCCCGCAGTATGTATATGAGATGTAAACGCTCCGATTAGCTATTCCCTCCCATACAGCAATGTGCGCCCCGATTATCTCCTTTTTAACCTGTAGTTTTGCCGCGCGTTTAACCTGCTAACTTACCGCCTACCCTTACCCCTGCGTTAGTGTGGAGCATCGGTTCAGAGAGACGAAATTTCATGGGCAAACGACCCCCTCACCCCCCGGGACCCTTACCCTGGTGTTAGTGTGGTGTGACAGCAATAGGCAGGCTCCGGTCAAAATCCTCCCCTCCCGAAGCAAGGCGCAGGGCGAAAATCGACATGTCATTAAAACAAAAGTAAATAAAGTATAATAAAAGTAAACTTACTTCATGTGAATTTCCTTTGAACAGTCCTCTCTCTCTCCTTCTCCTCCCGAGGCGCGTACTGCGGCTCCCCTGCCTCCCGGGGGCAGCCAGCGGCGAAAGCGGCGGGCGAAAGCGTACGGGCGGGCGGGTGAAAGCATATGGGCGAAAGTGAATGAATGCACGCCCGTACGCGGCGGGAGCCAGCAGGCGTGCATTCATTCACTCACCTTCGCCGGCGGGCGTGCATGCCTCCATCCAGGGGAGGGAGCCGGCGGCGAAAGCGGCTTCCAGCAGCCCCCGCCAGCGAAGGTGAATGAATGCGCACCTGTGCGTGCAATTTGGTTGCTCAAGGCGTGACGTCACGACGTGTGATGTCGGCGTTCACTAATGCACTGCCTTGAGCTCCCAAATTGCATTCATTCACCTTCGCCGGCAGGGGCTGCTGGAAGCCGCTTTGGCTCCCCTGCCCCCGCCGGCGAAGGTGAATGAATGCACGCCTGTGTGCAATTTGGGCGCTCAAGGCAGTGCATTAGCGAACGCCAACGTCACACGCCGTGACGTCAAACGTCATGACGTCATGACGTCACGACTTGCGCTCCCAAATTGCACGCACAGGCGTGCATTCATTCACCGCCGGCGGGGGCTGCTGGAAGCCACTTTCTCCGCCGGCTCCCTCCGCTGGATGAATGCAGGCCCTCCTGCCGCGTACGGGCGTGCATTCATTCACTTTCGGCCGTACGCTTTCGTCCGCCACTTTCACCCATACGCTTTCACCCGCCCGGGAGGAGGAGAGAGAGAGAGAGGACTGTTCAAAGGAAATTCACATGCAGTAAGTTTACTTTTATTACTCTTATTACACTTTATTCACTTTTGTTTTAATTTTCGCGCTGCCTTGCTTCGGGAGGGGGGGGAGAGGACTCGCAATCCCCCCTGGTACCTGTCATTTGAAATGACATTTGAAATGACATTTGAAATGACAGGTACCAACGCACCCAGGATACCTTATAGGCGCTGTATAGCGCTCTATACAGTAAAATGGATTGTGCGGGCCTAACGCTTCACGGACGCGGCTTGCATTTGCAAGCTATTTAAATACAGTATCGAGTGATAGGTGATCCGAACTGTGCGTGTGGCAAACGCGGGTGCGCCCGGCCATAACACCTCTTCCTACTGCTCCTTACTGTATCGGCCTGAAAGTGAGGAAATAGAAAAAAACTGAAAAGTGCATCTGCAAAGGTTAAAAGTGTTCAACAGGCTTGGACATTGTTTAAAAATATAATCCTAGAAGTGCAGTCCAGATGTATTCCATGCATTAAGAAAGGTGGAAGGAAAGCAAAACAATTACCGATATGGTTAAAAGGTGAGGTGAAAGAGGCTATTTTAGCCAAAAAAAAAATCCTTCAAAAATTGGAAGAAGGATCCATCTGAAGAAAATAGGATAAAACATAAGCATTGTCAAGTTGTGTAAAACATTGATAAGACAGGCAAAGAGAGAATTTGAAATGAAGTTGGCCATAGAGGCAAAAACTCATAATAAAAACTTTTAAAAATATATCTGAAGCAGGAAACCTGTGAGGGAGTCGGTTGGACCATTAGATGACCAAGGGGTTAAAGGGGCTTTTAGGGAAGAGAAGGCCATTGCAGAAAAACTGAATGAATTCTTTGCTTCCGTGTTTACTAATGAGGATGTTGGGGAGATACCAGTTCCGGAGATGGTTTTCAGGGGTGATGAGTCAGACGAACTGAACCAAATCACTGTGAACCGGGAAGATGTAGTCGGTCAGATTGACAAACTAAAGAGTAGCAAATCACCTGGACCAGATGGTATGCATCCTAGGGTACTGAAGGAACTAAAAAATGAAATTTCTGATTTATTAGTTAAAATTTGTAACCTATCATTAAAATCGTCCATTGTACCTGAAGACTGGGGCTGGCCAATGTATCCCCAATATTTAAAAAGGGCTCCAGGGGCGATCCGGTTAACTATAGACCAGTTAGCCTGACTTCAGTGCCGGGAAAAATAGTGGAAACTATTCTAAAGATCAAAATCGTAGAGCATATAGAAAGACATGGTTTAATGGAACACAGACAACATGGATTTACTCAAGGGAAGTCTTGCTTAACAAATCTTCATTTTTTTGAAGGGGTTAATAAACATGTGGATAAAGGTGAACCGGTAGATGTAGTGTATTTGGATTTTCAGAAGGCGTTTGACAAAGTCCCTCATGAGAGACTTCTAAGAAAACTAAAAAGTCATGGGATAGGAGATGATGTCCTTTCATGGATTACAAACTGGTTAAAAGACAGGAAAGAGAAAGTAGGATTAAATGGTCAATTTTCTCAGTAGAAAAGTGTAAACGGTGGAGTGCCTCAGGGATCCGTAGGTGGACCAGTGCTTTTCAATATATATATACACGTGTACATATATATATAATCTGGAAAGGAATACGATGAGTGAGGTTATCAAATTTGTGGACAATACAAAATAATTCAGAGTAGTTAAATGACAAGCAGATTGTGATACATTACAGGAGGTCCTTGCAAGACTGGAAGATTGGGCATCCAAATGGCAGATGAAATTTAATGTGGACCAAGTGCAAGGTGTTGCATATAGGGAAAAATAACCCTTGCTGTAGTTACACGATGTTAGGTTCCATATTAGGAGCTACCACCCAGGAAAAAAATCTTGGCATCATAGTGGATAATACTTTGAAATCGTCGGATAAGTGTGCTGCAGCAGTCAAGAAAGCAAACAGAATGTTAGGGATTATTAGGAAGGGAATGATTAATAAAACAGAAAATGTCATAATGCCTCTTTATCGCTCCATGATGAGACCGCACCTTAAATACTGTGTACAATTCTGGTCACCACATCTCAAAAAAGATATAGTTGCAATGGAGAAGGTACAGAGAAGGGCAACCAAAATGATAAAGGAGATGGAACCAGCTCCCCTATGAGGAAAGGCTGAAGAGGTTAGGGCTGTTCAGCTTGGAGAAGAGACTGCTGAGTGGGGATATGATAGAGGTCTTTAAGGTCATGAACGAGTAGATGTGAATCGTTATTTACACTTTCAGATAATAGAAGGACTAGGGGGCATTCCATGAAGTTAGCAAGTAACACATTTAAGACTAATCGGAGAAAATTCTTTTTTACTCAATAAACAATTAAACTCTGGAATTTGTTGCCAGAGGATGTGGTTAGTGCAGTTAGTTTAGCTGTGTTGAAAAAAGGTTTGGATAAGTTCTTGGAGGAGAAGTCAATTAACTGCTATTAATCAAGTTTACTTAGGGAATAGCCACTGCTATTAATTGCATCATTAGCATGGGATCTTCTTAGTGTTTGGGTAATTGCCAGGTGCTTGTGGCCTGGTTTGGCCTCTGTTGGAAACAGAATGCTGGGCTTGATGGACCCTTGGTTTGACCCAGCATGGCAATTTCTTATGTTCTTAAATAAGAATGGTCTAATATTGACAAATCTAGATGTGCAAAGTTGTTGGAGACCTATCCCAACAGACTCACTGCTGTAATTGCTAACAAAGATGCTTCTGCAAATTTATTTTTTTTTGAAATTTTTTATTTATTCTCTTACAAAAACCAAAGGCATAACAAACCTGCACATGAATAACAGTCAGTAACATATACATGCTGTACACAGCCCTTATATACATGCTGTACACAGCCCTTACATACATGCTGTACACAGCCCTTACGTCTGCAAATTTTTGATTCAGCTGGGGGGGAGGAAGAAATTTATCACGTTTTGTATTTTTGATATGTATATGCTTTGTCGTACTATTAAAATATTTTTGGCTTTGACAGATGTGGAGCATGGTGTGTTGATGAGTGGAGAAAAAAATATTTTAAATGCATGCAACTCTGATGCCCTGACACAACAAAATGTGAAACATTTTCAAGGGGTTTAGACTTTTGGTAGCCACTGTATATGCACATATGCATATTCTTTGCTCTCATGTACTCTTCCTTTCTCTCTCCTTCTCCCAGTGGTCAGTATAACATGGTTACTGTCAGCTCTTGATTGTAATATCTTCAGAACGCTAGTAAAAAGATCGTTGGATGAGCCTTGCCCATAAAAAAAAAATCCCTGTATTAAAGAATCATAATTATAGTCTATAAAATGTAAACTCAAGGGAATAGAACTTGTATTACAAGCTTTCAACCACAGCCTATCAACATTGGTTCAGTTCAGGATAAGGCAGCAATTATATGCATCACAAAGAAGAGGGGAACCAGAACATATACATCTATACAGAGATGCAGATAAAATTTGCCTGTATCAGAAAAACTACATCCAACAGGGCTGGCTTAGTAGCCCAGTGTCAGTGCTATGCAATGGCATGCAGGAGAGCTTGGTTTGATCCCAATTTCTGCAGGTAATGCCAAGAAAGCAGCATTTACAGATCCCTGGGCGAGGCGTTTCTGCCATTGCACAATAGAGACACCTAGTGGCCAAACTACTCAGGATGTATGTACAAAAGTTTCCTGAAAGAGCTGCAGTCTGTGACCTCCCAGCCAAAGACTGTTACTGTGATGGCTGGGCTAGACATGGAGCAGAGGGAGAGTATATAAAATGAAAAACAAAAAATAAATAAAATAAAACAACCCAGGTAGTTACAAATGAAGGCTTATGATGTTGTAGTCCAGTAGAGATCAGTTCCAGTTGAGCAGGAGGAAACATAACATCCAGGCCAAAAAATAAAAAATTTGCATCCAACATCCCTGATAGTGGTATATGTGTTAGGGAACAACAACACAAAAGCACGCTGGCTCAGCTGACAAAACCCCTTACCAGAGGATTGAGAATTGAACAAATATTTGATGACCTGACAAACCACTGAAACCTTCTTGCACTTCATCTTTTTTCCCCAGAACAAACAATCACATTTCTGCACCTGGAACTACTCAAAAACCAAGCCTGAAAGATAGGTGCTCTCTCAGTAACATGGTAAAAGGGCTTTCTGTATCCTTTTTAGCCATCTCATTGATTCCTACCACACTTCACAAAACAGACCCAGACCAAGCAACAGTAGCCTACACAGATCATAAAAAGGGCTGTTGTAGGCTTTAAGTAGAGCTAAAGAATTACTGTAATTCTGCATGAATGGAAATCGGAAACAAAACCAGCAATCAAGGGCTGAATTAATGAGCTCTCTCTGCACTTGGAAGAATAAGTTAGAGATGAAAAAATAGATTAGACATTTTTGACTGTGGTCTAATGATTTGTGTGCTTATTTTAGATTGAAGAATATTTGATTGTATAGGCTTTAATAAAATCTTTTCTGTTTTTTATCATATTTTTCTTTGCATTTATAATTGTTTATACTTTTTGAGGATAATTTTTAAACATCCCGCATATATATATGCCATATGCTTCAGTCTTTGCTGTTAGCCACAGCTTCTCCTTGAAAATTGCACTTTAAGCAATATTTTGATCGGGTATTTTCCTCAGTAGCTTCTCAGGTTTGGACCAGTTTGTTTCTTCATGTTAGATCTGAATTAAACTATTCAAAATTTCATAAGCAAGCGAAGGCATGGCTGTTTCTTGGGTGAAATGATGGTCTGATGAGGGCTCCCTTGGCAGGGTGTGCTTTCTGCACTGGCACCATTCCTTTTCATCTTATTTTTATTTTTGTATTTCTTTTTGTTTTAGATTACTTTGTGTTGGATTTTATTTTGTATTTTTTGTGTAGTTTTATTTGATTATTTGTAAATTTGTCATAGGATTTGCATGTTGATTGTAAACCATTTTTATTGTATTCACTGATTATGTGGTATAAAAATCTATTAAATAATATACATAAGTTACACCAGTTCACAAAATGGATTGATGTGTGTAGTTCACATTGAAAATTATCCCACCAAATCGACACCGCACAAGTCACACCTACTATTTGGTGCACACAAAATTTTCCTTAAAATGTGTTTGCATGTGGTTGAATTTTACAAAGAATGTGCAGTAAGTCTAACCCCAGCCTCAGCTCTACTCCCAGGAATGCCTCTGCTCAGTTAAGGTAAACTTCCATGCGAACATGACGTATGCACACAAGTTTATCCATATTTTGGGTGGGCAATTTTGTATCGGGCTACTTCTGCACGCAAAACATTCTACTCACAGAAATCCCTTTGAAAATTGCCCTCATATACACATTGGAGCCAATATTCAGCCAATTATCTGAACTAACTTGGCAAAGATATTCAGCGGCATGGCCCTACCACTAAATATGCTCGGCTATCTTATAGCTAGCCAGATAAGTTTATCCGGTTAACTTTAGGACAGTCAAAAAGTCCTAGGATTGTCCAGCTAACTAAGGCCCGATTCATTAAGGCTTTTCTCCCATTTTGTGTCAATGAGAAAAACTCTTAGTGAACCAGGTACTTAACCAGATAACACTGAATGTCAGCACTTATCTGACCAAGTTAGAATGACAAGTGACCTCACCCTGGAATGCCCCTGTTTTGCCCTTCAGACTAAACGTTAGCTAGCTAAGTGGCAGCCGCTGACCCTGCTCAGATATTCAAACAAAACCACTTAGCTGGCTAAGTGGTGCTGAATATCGGGCCCATTCTCTTTTGTATGGCTACCTTACGTTAGAATTATATTAATCAGTAGACCAAGGGATATGATTAAATGAATGTTTGAAATACCCAAATGCTGTGAGGCCTCAACGTCTACACTCTGAAGAATATAAGATAAGTGTTTAATTACTACTCTTCAACAGATTTATTTGCATATTTAAAAGAGGAAAAAAACACAAAAAGTCAAGCGCTGATGGATGTTATACTACCTTGGTTGAATGGGTGGTAATGGATGGGCTGGTAGATGATTCTGTCATATGGCTAATATGCCTGCCCTAATAGCATTTAAGCAACTGTATGATACCAGCTTATATAACATAGATATAGTTATTTGGGTGATCATTTCTTAATGCTGTTCCCCTTTGTCTATTGATTTGACTTTTGGAACATTGCTCCAGCTTCTTTTGGATTTGTTAGAATTATATTAATCACAGCAAAGATTCCCAGAAACTATAAGCAAAAAAAAAGTCAACCCCATGAGTGAATCACAAAATAACTGCAATAAAGGAGAAAGTAATAATTCAACACTAATGTCTAAAAGAAGTTGTGAAATTCTATAACAAAATTAAATAATTGAATATCAAGGAGGAGGGTATCTATGAGGAGCCAACTCTCACAGCCTGAAACACCCCAGAGATGTGAGGAGATGATGTGCATGAAGAGGCTGTGCAGTTATTAATGAGGGAGGAGACAGTAAGAGGCACAACAGATTTCTGAATGTTGTAGTCCTGGAGGGATAAGGCACGGATCCAGCCCTGTGGGAGTTTCATGATCAGATGCAGATGGGGAAAATTGTAGAAAGATTGCAGAAGAAACTGAAGCTTTGGGGAAAGGTAAAAAAGACAAACACTAGGGAAGCCAGACAAGAGTGCTTTCAGGAAGGCATTGCCAGAGAGACCCTGCAGTCAGAGGAGCTAGATTGTGGTGAGACTAGAGCCACCAATACCAGGAACGAGAGAGCATGAAGGAAGCTAGTAGGACCCACAGCTCAAGGCTGGCTTCTGGCAGCAAGGTATAGCCAGGGGAAATGCTGGCAGGAAGGCGCCATTAGAGATACATTGCCAAGGAGCAAGAGCTGGTTCAGCAGGGCCACCCTGAACTTGTCATCGATTAGCCGGGGCAGGGTGGAGCAGTATGCAGCATAAACATACACACACACTCACATGTTCACACTCAGAAAGCACATACATTCTCATTCACACTCCTCTCGTTCTCCCTCACGTGCACATGACCCCTCACACACATTCGCTCAGGTGCCCACTCACATTTCCTCTCATACACACATGCCCACTCATACTCATTTCTTTCCCTTTCCCACAATACACTTATGCACATGCTCACTCATGCTTTCTGACCCTGAACCCACCAGCAACATCAGTTTCCCCTCTCAGGCCTGAGTGAGCAACAGGACTCTTCTTCCTTCCGGCCATGTGGGCTGGTGCTGCCCTTGCTCTTTCTTCCAATGGCATGATGCGACTGGACTCTCCTTCCTTCTTTCTGCCTGTGCGGTCCCGTGTGATTTTTCTCTTCTGGGGCCTGCATGAGCACTTCCTTGCTGCACCCTAGCGTTTTCCAGTATTGTCCCAGAGACTCAGCAGTTTCTTTAGAATTCTGGAATTTCCAGGTCAGATGTAGAGATTTCCCAGGTACAGGTCTGACTGGAGCCACCGTTACCAGGAGGCAAGGAAACCAGTAAGACGAGCTTCAAAACGGCAGAATATTGTCAGGGGATTGCTGGCAGAAAAGCGCTATCAGGGAGACCATATGGCCGAGGAGCAAGAGCTAATCAGAGAGGGCCATGGTATGACTGCAGCCACCATTACCAGGAGACAAAGGAGCTTGAAGGAAACCAGCAGGACCTACCACTCAAGGCTATTCTCAGAGTATAGCCAAGGAGGTAAAGTCCTGGTGTGATAATTTAACAGGAAAGCTGCCTGTACATAAATGTATGCTTAGGACACTACTGGTTTGTAGATGCTGATTTGTGATTCACCTGTGGAGCAACTGGTTGAGAAATAACGTTGCTGTTTTGGTGCCCCTGTCTGCATTTGTGAGTTTTGTTTGGACAAGGCATGGGTAACGACCTTGTCACAATACACTACCATGAGTACTTTGGAGCACATCTACATCTGACTCCCAAAAGTAATCATTCACCCTTCTAAAGAAGATTGTTTTGACATTTTTGAAAATCTGCAGCTGTTAACAAATATGTTTTAATGTCAAAATTCTATAAGGAACTTGCTTATCTGCATATTTAAAGCCAAAAATGCAGACAACGTTGTGATGTTTGCTTTTGCCGTGTGCAAAGTTTGAAACTCCACTGTCCTTCCCATCTTGGACCATCCCATCTCAGAGTTCAAAAGCGCTGATGAGACAACGTGCTCAAAATAAATAAAATACTGCGCCTCATCTTCACTTCACATTCACAGTTGAATGTAATCTTGCCTCCCTCTTGATCACTAACATATTGCTCAATGAGAGGTATGTTGCTATGGCAATCACTGATTGCAGCTTCATTTCCATTGCCTCTTATGTTGTACAGCAATTACCTCTAATAGTAGCCCAGGAGTACAGCAAGTCCTCTGAATTATATCTTAGTCTCTAGTCCCTATTTGTAGCTTTATCCATAATACATAGTAATTATCTGTGGTACGTAATTGCCATCCATGGAGGTCAAGAAAAAATCATCCTATCCACCTAATCTCCCAAAGTCCTATTATATGAATAGTAGCAGATTTAAAACAAATTCTAGAGAGTTTTTTTCAGTCAATGCATAAATTATAGAATTTGTTGCCAGAGAATGTAGTCAAGGCTAATAATCAAACAGGATTAAGAAAAGATTTGGATAAGTTTCTAGAGGAGAGGTCCATTAACTGTTACTTAGCTGAATTGTCTTAGGTGTCTCCCGCTTCTGGGAGTGAGCAGTATGGAATCTGCTGAGTACTGCCAAGTAACCTGGACCTGTCACTATTAAAGACGGGATGCTGGGCTCAATGGACCTTTGGTCTGTCCCCGTATTGACACTTCGTATGTTCTTAATTTTTCAGATTCCACGTAGAGAGCCCAATTTTATAACGCAGTGCTTAGGGCTGAAGTCTGCATGTGCAAAATATATCTGGACTTCAGCCATAATTTTCAGAGTGGACTCAATGTTTTTAAAATCAGTGAGTACATGCAAGACCCTTGCACGGTGTGCACATTTACGCCTGATTGGGAGCAGGTATAAATGTTCATCTGTACATTTACGTGCACACTTCTATTTTTGGAAAGCATACACATGATTGGTTTTCACACCATGGCTTCACCCCTTTGAAGTGCACATAATAGTACGCATGAAATTGTTTCTGCATATTTTCTCGGGTAATGTGTCAAATAGCCTTTTACATGTGTTTATATACTTTTGAAAATTCACCAAACTATTCATAATATCACTTTCTGCAGGGATTCCAAAGTATCAGAATCTGTCATCCAATAGCAAGAATCAGGCGAGAGTTATATTTACACTTCCAGTGATGCTGTCAGAGCAACATTGGATGTCATCGGGACCGGTCATAGCGTAACACGACCCCGGTAGCAGGAAGGGATTTTTTGAGGGGTACTGGGGTTGCTGGGAGAGTCAGGATGGGGGGGGGGGAGTCTGGAGGGAGGGAGGAAAAGATCAGGGTGTTGCAGTGAAATTTTTGGCAATCAGGTAGGAAGTGAGGAGGGGGGGAGACTAGATTGAGATTATTCAAATGTTGAAGTTTAAAAGTGAGGGGATTGGGGGATGGGCGGCTTTCTCCTATTTTGAGCGGAGGACTGGGAAACGGGCCATTAGGCCCACGCTGCACTTTTTCTTCTCTCTCTGTCGCCACTTAAGCGGCTATATTATTTTAACTATAACCAGTTAAGGCTAAACTTATCCAGCTACCTGCAACTGATGACTTTCAACCTAACCGGCGATATTCAAAGATAGGTTTAAAGCTATCCAGCTAAGGTTAGCCGGGTAACTTTATTCAGGAATGTTCACGGGAGTTTGGGGGGGGGGGGGAGGGATGCCAGAAGGCCAGGTTCTGTTATGGATGGGGGAGAGGGCTTGGAAGGCCGAAGATAAGAACATAAGAAATTGCCATGCTGGCTCAGACCAAGGGTCCATCAAGCCCAGTATCCTGTTTCCAACAGAGGCCAATCCAGGCCACAAGAACCTGGCAATTACCCAAACACTAAGAAGATCCCATGCTACTGATGCAATTAATAGCAGTGGCTATTCCCTAAGTAAACTTGATTAATAGCCGTTAATGAACTTCTCCTCCAAGAACTTATCCAAACCTTTTTTGAACCCAGCTACACTAACTGCACTAACCACATCCTCTGGCAACAAATTCCAGAGCTTTATTGTGCTTTCAGTGAAAAAGAATTTTCTCTGATTAGTCTTAAATGTGCTACTTGCTAACTTCATGGAATGCCCCCTAGTCCTTCTATTATTCGAAAGTGTAAATAACCGAGTCACATCTACTCGTTCAAGACCTCTCATGATCTTAAAGACCTCTATCATATCTCCCCTCAACCATCTCTTCTCCAAGCTGAACAGCCCTAAACTCTTCAGCCTTTCCTCATAGGGGAGCTGTTCCATCCCTTTTATCATTTTGGTTGCCCTTCTCTGTACCTTCTCCATCGCAACTATATCTTTTTTGAGATGCGGCGACCAGAATTATACTCAGTATTCAAGGTGCGATCTCACCATGGAGCCGATATAGAGGCATGATGACATTTTCTATTTTATGAACCATTCCCTTCCTAATAATTCCTAACATTCTATTTGCTTTTTTGACTGCTGCAGCACACTGAGCCGATGATTTTAAAGTATTATCCACTATGATGTCTAGATCTTTTTCTTGGGTGGTAGCTCCTAATATGGAACCTAACATCGTGTAACTACAGCAAGGGTTATTTCTTTTCCCCCCATATGCAACACCTTGCTCTTGTCCCCATTAAATTTCATCTGCTATTTGGATGCCCAATCTTCCAGTCTTGCAAGGTCCTTCTGTAATGTATCACAGTCTGCTTGTGATTTAACTACTCTGAATAATTTTGTATCATCCGCAAATTTGATAACCTCACTCGTCGTGTTCCTTTCCAGATTATTTATATATATATTGAAAAGCAGCGGTCCAAGTACAGATCCCTGAGGCACTCCACTGTTTACCCTTTTCCACTGAGAAAATTGACTATTTAATCCTACTCTGTTTCCTGTCTTTTAACCAGTTTGTAATCCATGAAAGGACATTGCCTCCTATCCCATAACTTTTTAGTTTTCTTAGAAGCCTCTCATGAGGGACTTTGTCAAACGCCTTCTGAAAATCCAAATACACTACATCTACTGGTTCACCTTTATCCACGTGTTTATTAACCCCTTCAAAAAAAATGAAGCAGATTTGTTAGGCAAGACTTCCCTTGGGTAAATCCATGTTGACTGTGTTCCATTAAACCATGTCTTTCTATATGCTCTGCTATTTTGATATTGAGAATAGTTTCCACTATTTTTCCTGGCACTGAAGTCAGACTCACTGGTCTATAGTTACCCGGATCACCCCTGGAGCCTTTTTTAAATATTGGGGTTACATTGGCCACCCTCCAGTCTTCAGGTACAATGGAAGATTTTAATGATAGGTTACAAATTTTAACTAATAGATCAGAAATTTCATTTTTTAGTTCCTTCGGTAGCCTAGGATGCATACCATCCTGTCCAGGTGATTTGCTACTCTTTAGTTTGTCAATCTGGCCTACTGTATCTTCCAGGTTCACAGTGATTTTCTTCAGTTCGTCTGACTCATCACCCCTGAAAACCATTTCCGGAACTGGTATCTCCCCAACATCCTCATTAGTAAACATGGAAGCAAAGAATTCATTTAGTCTTTCTGCAATGGCCTTATCTTCCCTAAGAGCTCCTATAACCCCTCGGTCATATAATGGTCCAACCGACTCCGTCACAGGATTCTTGCTTCGGATATATTTAAAGTTTTTATTATGAGTTTTTGCCTCTGTGGCCAACTTCATTTCAGATTCTCTCTTCACCTGTGTGACGGGGTTTATGTCCCAAACCCGAGAGGTCTGTTAAAATCCCCGGAACCAAAGATTCAAGAGAAGGGGGGAAGGAAAACAAGGCAACACCAAGCTAGAGACGTCCCCTGGTTCCTTCCCCCAGATGTTACAAGGACAGAGGAACCACATGTTTGGGAAGTTGAGGGTGGGGCTATAGAAACCAATCCTTGGCTTCAAGGGGAGGACCAGAGTGAGGGTGGAAATTCCGGAGCCAATCAGCTCGCAGAGGAGGAGGAGTTTGCAAGGTATAAAAGAGACTCCGTCACCCAGCAGAGTCAGTCTCCTGCCGGGGACTGAATGCGAAGGTCCATGCTACCCGCTTTTCTGCAAAATTGGAACTTTTGTGCTCCTGCTTAGATGGAAGATGGACGGCTGGCGTGACTTCCAGGAAGATGAGCTGGGAGCTAAAGACTGTTTTACTATCAAGATGTACCTACTTAAGGGTATTGTTTGAGAGACTGCCAGCGGGTGGTTGTATCTGAAGGGACAAGGAAAATATCCCGAGAGATACTGTGGGAGGTGGCAGTTAGGCCCATTGGGCCAGACTTTTGAACTTTGGACTTGATGTTTGGTTACTCGTGAATGACCTAGAGGAAAGAAAACAAAGGTTAGAGACTTAAGATGAACTTTTGAAGCCAGCCTTTACAGGGTGAGTTGCTGGCTCACTGGGGAGGGCATGTGCCTTCCAGCCAGGCCGGGAGGGTTCAAACCCCGCCTGGAGACTTGTGAAGATAAATTACAAAGAACTTCCATTTGAGTTTTCAAGGGACCAGGAAAGCTCTCTCAGGGGCTGGACCTTGGAAACGACGCAGTTGGGAGTGCACGGACCAGAGGAACCGTGACAGCCTGTCTTATCAATGTTTTACACTTTACTTGACAATGCTTATGTTTTATCCTATTTTCTTCAGATGGATCCTTCTTCCAATTTTTGAAGGATTTTTTTTTTTTTGGCAAAAATAGCCTCTTTCACCTTTTATCCATGACTGTAATCATTTTGCCTTCCTTCCACCTTTCTTAATGCATGAAATACATATGGACTGTGCCTCTAGGATTGTATTTTTAAACAATGTCCATACCTGTTGAACACCTTTAACCATTGCAGATGCACCTTTCCGTTTTTTACTAACTTTTTTTCCTCATTTTATCAAAGTTTCCCTTTTGAAAGTTTAGTGTTAGAGCTGCAGATTTACTTATTGTCCCCCTTCCAGTTATTAGTTTAAATTTCATCATGTTATGATCACTGTTGCCAATTGGCCCCACCACAGTTTTTATTTTATTTATTTATTTAGAGTTTTTATATACCGGCAATCATGAAAACATATCTTGCTGGTTTACATAGAACGGGGGTGCAATAAATACATAGAACTTAAAAACATAGAACCAGAACTGAGGTGACAGAAGGTACAGCTCAACCAAGTCCTGCGTTCCACTAACAATTAAATCTAAAATAGCTTCCTCTCTTGTTAGTTCCTGAACCAATTGCTCCATGAAGCAGTCATTTATTACATCCAGGAACTTTGTCTCTAGCAAGTCCTGATTTTACATTTACTCAGTCCGTATTGGGGTATTTGAAATCTGCAAGTGAACACATTGTACAAAAATCTTGAATTTTTCAATGTTATATTTTTTGATAATTTTAAAATATTTTTTAATATATTTGGGACCATCATAACACCCGCAGTCTGCATGAATATTATGCCTGTATTTTCAGCTGCTACGGGTCATTTTTAATCATCGGTCCAACACTGTAAATGTCCTTATCACTTATTTTTTCTCTAAAAGTTTTTTAGTTTCTTCAATAGAATATGTGGAATGGGTACTTCCCTTTTTGGCGCTGCCGCACAAGTCCAATCCAGGTACTTCCCTTTTGCTGGCGCTGCCGCACAAGTCCAGTCCAACGTACGTTTCGCAGGGCTGCTGCTTCAGGGACTATGATAGACCAGTGTACTTGGAACAGTATCTTTATCAGTAGTGTGCTTCTTCGAACTCCACATACGTTTCCAAAGCTTGTGAATACTTATTACTTTACTTCTACAAAATGAGATTCAACATATTTTAACACACAGAAACTTTAAAACAATACTGCACATCCCAGGTGTTTCTTGCAGACATAATCGCAACTCACCAAATTTTGCCGCCATATCCTCTTTCTGGTGTCTAGGTGAAAGGACCGCGAGACTAGGGCTGTTTATATGTAGATTTACATGCCTCACCTGTATGTTGTGAGCAGCCTGATGGGTTGGCGTTCACGTGAAGTGAATCCACTCAATATCCTTGTTAAGCCCGTGAGGAGCTACTGATTGGAGCTGAAAAATCCACCTCTGTTCACTTTGCTGGAGACGTTTAATTCTATCTCCTTTTCTCCAATGCTCTGAGATGATTTCCAGAACAGTCCAGGGGAGATCAGAATGAACATGATTAGTTTCCTTAAAATGAAATACTAGTGGCTCATCCATCCGGCCCGTCATTAAACAACATTTGTGTTCTGTCAATCTAAGGCATACTGGGCTCTTAGTCATACCTACATATGTTAATGGACACGGGTAAAATATTGCATACACTACATGTGACGTGTTGCAATTGGATTGGGGCAAAGATACTGTTTGGCCCGTTTGTAATTGAATAGTTGTAATAGGAGATTTCAGGGGGCAATATGTACAATTTCCACTACATATGGTGTCCTCTGTCACTGCTGGTGGGTGATATATACTAGAATGAACTACACGGACTTTAATATTTTGGCCCCTAGAATAGGCTATATGGATGGGATCCTGAAGTAAAGGGTGAATTTCTTGCAAAATCATCCAGTGTCTTTTAATAGCCCTGCTAATAGCAGGAGCAGCCAGTGTGTGTCGTAAGACCAATGTCTGAGGGTTTGAATCCTCACGATTTTTTGGCAAAAATAAATAATCTCTGTTCGAATACAGGGCTCTATGATAAGCCCTTTTGACACATTGATCTGGATATCCCCGTTGTAGGAACCGGTTGGCCATATCATGTGCTTGATTTTTAAACTCCATATGATCTGTGCATATGCGTCTCAACCGCATAAACTGTCCCACGGGTAAATTTAATTTAAATGTACTCGGATGGAAGCTGTCGAAACGCAGTAAATTATTACGGTCATTGGGTTTGCGGTATAAAGTTGTAGTGATGGAATCGGACTGTCTAGTGATGAGAATGTCCAGATATGCCACCTGTTGAGGATGAAAATTCATGGTAAACCTTAAACATGTGTCGAGACTATTCAACCAAGTATGAAATTCCAAAAGTGATGATGTTGGTCCTTCCCACACAATAAAAACATCGTCAATTTATCTCTTCCAATGTTTTAAAAATGGGGTCCATATGCATTCCTGGATATATTGCTTCTCAAAGGCTATGACAAATAAACTGGCTACATCTGGTGCCATGGCTGCCCCCATTGCTGTTCCTCGGATTTGCAAAAAAAATGTATTTTGAAACATGAAGTAATTTTTGCTCAAAGCCAAGTGTAAGAGTTGGATGATAAAAGATGTTGGTATCCGCTGTGGTTGTGGACGATTGTTTAGTACTGTGGCAATCACTGTTAAGAGATCTTCCTGAGGGATCACCGTGTATAAGGATTCATTATCCATGGTGACCAGTAAACTGTTTTTAGTGAGAGTAACTGTGGATAATAACTGAAGCATGTGAGATGTATCCTTAATATATATATATATATATATATATATATATAGACCTTACTGCATAATGTAAACTATTTACTTCTGTAAAGATATTTTTTTTTATTCTTTTCTCCTCCTCCCCTAGTTCCAGAAACCCTGTTATAATGTAACTTTTGTTTTTGTTTCCTCTGCACTTGTTAAATGTACAAAGTTATTGCACCCCCCTGTTATCTGTAAACCGGCATGATATGATTGTATCATGAATGCCGGTTTAGAAAAGCTCTAAATAAATAAATAAAATAAATTTATGATTGTGCTTGTGGGACAAAAGGCTGAAGTATTTTATCAAGGAAGATGGATATTGGTCTCACAGGAGGATTTTCCAAATTTTTATGGATTTTAGGGACTATGTAAAGTATAGGAATTCTTGGATGTTGATTAATTAAAAAATTGCATTCATGATTGGTGAGATAACCAAGTTCATGTCCTGTTCAACAATCTGTTTAACTTCCGCTAGGATGCTGTCTGTGGGGTCCTCAACGAGCTCACAGTAAAATGTTGTGTTGGAAAGCTGGCGATATGCTTCTTGTAAATATACTGTGGTGTTCATGATCACCACAGCCCCACCTTTATCCGCCGGTTTGATAACGATATCTTGTCGACTTTGCAGATGATGTAAGGCTTTGATTCCTCAAGAGTCAAGTTGTAAAAAGAATGAAATTTTGACTTCTCAATTTTCTCAACTTCATGTAAAACCAGCATTTGAAACGTGTTAATTGCAGGATCCCCTGGCGGTGGTGGACTCCATTTGGATTTAGGCTTTACAACTGATGTAATTGTTGATATTGGAGCTTCAAATGGAGTGCGAGATAGGAAAATTTTGCGTTGGAGTTGTCTTATGAATTTATTAAAGTCGCATCTGAATTTGAAGGGGTCATGTTGTTGAGTAGGAACGAAATTAAGTCCTTTGTTGAGCACTGCTTCTTCCAATGGGGATATCAGACATCCTGAAATGTTGATTACTGCCGATGTTAGGTCCACTCTTTCTGTCCAGTTGCAGGGAGATAGTTGTTGGTTGAGTATTGTGATCTGGTCCTGGGCAGACTCCAGCCTGTGTTTTGGTAGTTGCATGACACTCATCTTCTGCCCCTGGTAGTCTGACCTCAGTGTTGGACCGATTTCTAGTAGTCCCCCGCTGACATATCTTCATCACTACCTGATGAGTTATCTGATAGGTTGAAGGTGACTTGTTTTGGTTTTGCATCCTGGTTTAGCCACGGATATATAGATCCTTTCTTATAGTTGCCTTCATCCCTATGAAATTTGTTTACTTTTGTGATCTTGAGTTCGGCTTTAAATTTGTCCATGTTCTGTTTGAATTCCTGAAGACTATTGTCAAATAAGTCTAATGCTACATCTTGTTTAAGAGATTCCAGCATGGCATGGGACTGTTCCCGTAGTTCTTGAGTAATTTTGTGTGTTTGACTCACAATAAGCGGCATGAGATCCATGGAGCATTTATTAAGTATGTAGGACCATTTTTCTAAAAATTCAGGATTCTCAGTATAGAGCTTTGGTTCTTTAACCATCCTTAGTCCTCGAGGAATGCGTTGATGTTTAAGGTATTCTACCATAGTAGCACCATGCAACTCCGTGTGGATCAAACGTTTCTGCAAATTAGTCACTTCGGTCCAACTAGAAGTTAGGGGAATTGCTTGTTCATTCGCAAACAGGGATTCACTTTGTAATGCTTCACTCAGTTGATCCTGTGAAAAACTGAGGATGTTAACCCACTGTGGATGTGCCATTTTAAATGGATAATAAATTTAGTGAAAAACACCGATAATATCCGAATAAACTATCCAAAATACAACGATTTATACAAACACTGCAAGTGAACACGTTGTACAAAAATCTTGAATTTTTCAATGTGTTATATTTTGTGATAATTTTAAAATATTTTTTAATATATTTGGGACCATCATAACACCCGCGGTCTGCATGCATATTGTGCCTGTATTTTCAGTTGCTACGGGTCATTTTTAATCATCGGTCCAACACTGTAAATGTCTTTATCATTTTTTTTCTATTTTTTTCTCTAAACATTTTTTAGTTTCTTCAATAGAATATGTGGAATGGGTACTTCCCTTTTTGGCGCTGCCGCACAAGTCCAATCCAGGTACTTCCCTTTTGCTGGCGCTGCCGCACAAGTCCAGTCCAACGTACGTTTCGCAGGGCTGCTGCTTCAGGGACTATGATAGACCAGTGTACTTGGAACAGTATCTTTATCAGTAGTGTGCTTCTTCGAACTCCACATACGTTTCCAAAGCTTGTGAATACTTATTACTTTACTTCTACAAAATGAGATTCAACATATTTTAACACACAGAAACTTTAAAACAATACTGCACATCCCAGGGGTTTCTTGCAGACATAATCACAACTCACCAAGTTTTGCCGCCATATCCTCTTTCTGGCATCTAGGTGAAAGGACCGCGAGACTAGGGCTGTTTATATGTAGATTTACATGCCTCACCTGTATGTTGTGAGCAGCCTGATGGGTTGGCGTTCACGTGAAGTGAATCCACTCGATATCCTTGTTAAGCCCGTGAGGAGCTACTGATTGGAGCTGAAAAATCCACCTCTGTTCACTTTGCTGGAGACGTTTAATTCTATCTCCTTTTCTCCAATGCTCTGAGATGATTTCCAAAACAGTCCAGCGGAGATCAGAATGAACATGATTAGTTTCCTTAAAATGAGATACTAGTGGCTCATCCATCCGGCCCGTCATTAAACAACATTTGGGTTCTGTCAATGTAAGGCGTACTGGGTGCTTAGTCATACCTACATATGTTAATGGACATGGGCAAAATATTGCATACACTACATGTGACGTGTTGCAATTGGATTTAAATTTAAATTAAATGTACCCGTGGGACAGTTTATGCGGTTGAGACGCATATGCACAGATTATATGGAGTTTAAAAATCAAGCATGCGGTATGGCCAATGTGTTCAATGTGTCAAAAGGGCTTATCGTAGAGCCCTGTATTCGAACAGAGATTATTTATTTTTGCCAAAAAATCGTGAGGATTCGAACCCTCAGACATTGGTCTTACGACACACCCTGGCTGCTCCTGCTATTAAAAGACACTGGATGATTTTGCAAGAAATTCACCCTTTACTTCAGGATCCCATCCGTATAGCCTATTCTAGGGGCCAAAATATTAGACCGTGTAGTTCATTCTAGTATATATCACCCACCAGCAGTGACAGAGGACACCATATGTAGTGGAAATTGTACATATTGCCCCCTGAAATCTCCTATTACAACTATTCAGTTACAAATGGGCCAAACAGTATCTTTGCCCCAATCCAATTGCAACACGTCACATGTAGTGTATGCAATAATTTGCCCGTGTCCATTAACATATGTAGGTATGACTAAGCGCCCAGTATGCCTTAGATTGACAGAACACAAATGTTGTTTAAAGACGGGCCGCATGGATGAGCCACTAGTATCTCATTTTAAGGAAACTAATCATGTTCATTCTGATCTCCGCTGGACTGTTTTGGAAATCATCTCAGAGCATTGGAGAAAAGGAGATAGAATTAAACGTCTCCAGCAAAGTGAACAGAGGTGGATTTTTCAGCTCCAATCAGTAGCTCCTCATGGGCTTAACAAGGATATCGAGTGGATTCACTTCACGTGAACGCCAACCCATCAGGCTGCTCACAACATACAGGTGAGGCATGTAAATCTACATATAAACAGCCTTAGTCTCGCGGTCCTTTCACCTAGACGCCAGAAAGAGGATTTGGCGGCAAAATTTGGTGAGTTGGCGATTATGTCTGCAAGAAACCCCTGGGATGTGCAGTATTGTTTTAAAGTTTCTGTGTGTTAAAATATGTTGAATCTCATTTTGTAGAAATAAAGTAATAAGTATTCACAAGCTTTGGAAACGTATATGGAGTTCGAAGAAGCACACTACTGATAAAGATACTGTTCCAAGTACACTGGTCTATCATAGTCCCTGAAGCAGCAGCCCTGCGAAACGTACGTTGGACTGGACTTGTGCGGCAGCGCCAGCAAAAGGGAAGTACCTGGATTGGACTTGTGCGGCAGCACCAAAAAGGGAAGTACCCATTCCACATATTCTATTGAAGAAACTAAAAAAATTTTAGAGAAAAAAATAGAAAAAAAAGTAATAGACATTTAGTGTTGGACCGATGATTAAAAATGACCCGTACTTTTAGCTATTCAACTTACTAAAGAGGTGAGGGGAGTCCGTTTTCAATCCACTCTTTTTAAGTATGCGGCATTCGCAGATGACATGCTGGTTTTTTTGACGGACCCGCTCTCATCCTTGCGGTGGCTTCTACAACTTATTTGGACATTTGGGACATTCTCAGGTCTGCGTCTTAATATGAGTAAATCTAAGGCCTTGGCAAGTCCAGCAACATTACAGCAGGAATGGGTGGGGGATTTTCCTCTGCAGTGGGCGGTAGAATCCTTGAAGTACCTCGGTATCGTTATTTCTCGGGATCTTTCTAGGCTGTATGCATTAAATATCCATCCTCTGATACAAAGTACCCATGACCGACTACGAGCTTGGGCGGATCTCCCCCTTTCTTTAGGGGGTAGAGTTCAGTTGTTTAAGATGGTGATTTTGCCCAAGTGGCTTTACCTTCTTCAAAATCTGCCTCTCATTTTACGTCGGGCGGAGTTACTACAATTGGATAAGATTCAAAGGCGTTTCTTCTGGCGGGGTGGGAAGGCACGTATTCCATTGGTTTGGATGCGTATGCCCTGGGGGCGGGGTGGACTAGGAGTTCCGGATTTTGCGTTATACAATTTGGCAGGGAATCTTTGGTTAATTAGAGACTAGATTTTGGGAACCTCCACGTATCTGAATCTGCTGGTGGATCAAGCCTGGGCTAATCCTTATGCGTTGACCTCAGTTTTGCAAGCCCCGTCAGCTAGATTAAATACCTTTCTGGTACATAATGCGCTTGCCAAACCCCTTCGCCAAACATGGGTTAAATTCACGCGCTTGTTAAAGATGGACCGGGTATGTACTTATCTGTTACCCATTCAAGGAAATCCTGATTCTCTCCCCGGATTGCACACTATTCCCTTTCAAAGATGGAGTAAATTGGGAATTACACACGTGGGTCATGAGGTGAGCACAGAGGGTAAACTTTTCTCTTTGGCGGAATTGCAGGACACTTATGGTGTTTCAGCCAAGGAGGTGTTCCCATATTTGCAACTCCAACACTATATTGCTTCCCTACCACGAATGAGTGATCAAGTAGTATCCCTTTGTAACATCACAGCAAACTTACTATTATTTATTTATTTATTTATTTATTTTTGGTTTTTATATACCGGAAGTTCCTGTATACAATACATATCACTCTGGTTCACATTTAACAGAAATAACTATCGCCGGGGAGGCGGTTTACATGGAACATATTGAATTAAGAACAGGCACAGCCTCCGTCTCTTTCCCAACACTATCGTTTGCTCAAACAATTAACTCTAAAGGACACATGCTCTATTTTGGTGGAAAGGTGGAATTGGGATGGGGTATTTGTGCTAACATCTGCTATTATCAATGCGGGTTTTCGGTGTATCTCGCAACTCTCAGTCAACATGTATTATCGCGAAATGCAGTATAAATTTCTCCGTCGCAGTTATGTGTCTGCGCAAGAGGCGTTTCATTAAAAAATAACAACTTCGCCTCATTGCCCACGTTGTGGAGCAGCTGGGGGCTCGCTATCGCATGCGTTTTGGGCATGCCTGCGGATTCAGCCCTTTTGGCAAAAAGTGGTACAGTACCTGGAATCCGTATTGGAGTTACCCATTCCCCTCTCTTATTATTGATTGCTTTTTGGCTGCATTTCGCCTTTGAAGGTGAGAGTTCTGGGATCCTGTTTGTTCATCCAAAAAGCTTGTTTAGCTGCTAAGAGGACTATACCTACTCATTGGAGGGAAGCTACAAGTCCGTCTTACTGGGCGTGGTGTAACAGTCTACACCATATGATGCAAATGGAAGCGTCTATAACGCGCATTACACCATGACAGAAGAAGCAATTCCTGGACGTCTGGGGTCCGTATTTGCAGAGACTTCCACATCGTGTACGCAGTTTGCTAGTGACCCAGTGACTGTACTTAAGGTGATTCCCACTCAAAGGTTCGGGTGTTTCGAACGAGGATTCGGACCATGGCTGGCAGAGAGACTCCTGGGGTGGGGGGAGGGGGTAACAGGGATGGGGTATATTGTATCATTAGATATAACTGTTTGTAAGTTCGGGGACATTTCTGGAATTGGAAGTCCCCGGTTTTCATTGTATTTGCATATAGAAAATCAATAAAAATTGTTTTACCTAAAAAGTACCCATTCCACATATTCTATTGAAGAAACTAAAAAACTTTTAGAGAAAAAATAAGTGATAAGGACATTTACAGTGTTGGACCGATGATTAAAAATGACCCGTAGCAGCTGAAAATACAGGCATAATATTCATGCGGACCGCGGGTGTTATGATGGTCCCAAATATATTAAAAAAATATTTTAAAATTATCAAAAAAATAACACATTGAAAAATTCAAGAATTGTTGTACAACGTGTTCACTTGCAGTGTTTGTATAAATCGTTGTATTTTGGATAGTTTATTCACTAATTGAAATCTCCCATTATTATTGCACTGGTGGAGTGACTAACCCAGCCCTTTCACTTCGGGCTGCGTAGCACAGGGAAACCTGAACTCCCTAACAGCTTTACCATAGCCGTGCTCCTTTTAATGCAGCCACATTAAAGCTGCTACAAGTCTGCATCTCACTGTTTTGAACTTCAGGCATTAAAGCCCAGTGTCACACTGGCAGGTAACTCGCATCACCATGTCGATTTTAATGTGGCATATTACAGAGACGCCTAAATGTACAATAATGGCTCTTCAGGCGAAGCAGTGAGAAAGCAATTATAAGATTGAAAGACCTGGGAAGAAAAGTAGGGCAGCTGGCTCCATAAATGAAGCAAAGCTAGAGAGATTGCCTAGAGGATAAAAAATTGAAGTCCTGCGACTCTTGCGGTGACAGAACTGCAGCATAATATCACTACTGTTATGAGATTGGAAGGTGTAAGTAGAAACTGCACAGATAGAGATTCAAATTAGCTACAAAGAAAGAAAAATAAATTTTTATTGCATAGGCAGCACTGTTTCTGACTTCCAGATCAGAATTTGTTAGGTTATCTTTGGTAAAACTATTAAATTATTAATTCTAAATTGAAGGATAGGCTAGGTGTGGGGGTGTTCCGCTGATAACCACTTTAGGTAACCACTAACCGGTTATCAGATTTTAGGATGAAACTAGCTGTGGTAACCTTATTACTTGAGCAAATGAGGAACAGGCGTGCAAGGCAGCCAAAGGAAGGATTTTTTTGTGATTATATGTATCGCTTGCAGTGCATCATTAGGAATAAATAATTATATAGCACTTCTATACTGTGATTGGAAGAGACCATTCTGTTGCCACACAAACCAAGGTCAATTTAAACACTGTGCAGTGACCTTGATACTATTAGTCTAGACCACCTCATTACACAGCAAAAGTATGGAAGGTAAAGCCTTACGGCTGTAAGGTACATATCTAAACCATCTCCCTTTAGAGGCAGTCTCAGAAGAAGCTTCTATAAGCAAGTAGTTACCTTTACCTGTAGGTGGCAGCAGTTTGGAGACATCCATATCAGTCTCTCTATCCTAAATTAATGCCAGCCACTGGCCATTATATGGAATTATGTGAAAGTGATACAGTTCTTAGGCAAGGTGTGTGCTAAAACCAAATGGTAATTTTACGTCTATCTAAAGATTTTTTGTTTTATTTAACATTTTATAGCCTAGCAGCTTTTAACTGCTTATTTCTGGGCTTCTGGCTCAAGCAGTACCTGCCCAACCAAGGCTTGGGTGCCTTGTCTTCATACCAAGATCCTATGTTTTTTCCCTCTTTGGCCCCATACCCTACTCCCACCCTTGCTCTCCTCCCCCTTCCTACACACACAGAGCTAGCCATTGCAGCGACAGCCCTCCATGAAGAGGCATGGACCACAGCTCCCTTTGCAATCTGGTGCAAGTGCACTTTTTGGCCTGCTGGTAGATGCCCTAATGCATGATGGCTTGCATTCTTTCCCTCCTATGATCTGTAAATGTTGTCTTTTCAGCATTCCCACTGAATCTCAAGTTTATATAAAAATGCTGCTCAACTGAGTTTACATGCCTACTTGGGCATGGATTTCTCTGCACTACTGCCACATATAGGAAGACCCAAATACCTAATTTAACCCTTTTTGTGCCTATAGACGTATCAGGTATGTTATCTATTTACATTTGTTTATTGCCCATCTGGGACAACCATCAGGCAATACAATTCAGATATTGAAAAACATACACAGTATAAGGTGTCATACTTCCATGCCTTGAAATCTCCAGGATCCTGTAGATGTACATAGGAAAAGGGACCTGAGAGAAACTGAAGATGTCAGGGGCCGGGTATGAAGGAGGGGATAGCATTGGGAGGGAAGGGAGGAGGAGAAAAGTATGCGTAGGAAAATTTTGACTTAAAAAAATATAAAAGTACAAAGACAAGTGAGGAAGTAGGATAGGTGAGGGGGTAGAAAAAATGGGAACGAGAAAAAGTAAGATTAGTGAGAGAGACACTGAAGCATTTATTTATTTATTTCGAGATTTTTATATACCGCGGCACCTACAGCACATCACCTCTGTTTACAGCAAACAATAATTCAGCAACAGGCTTTACAATAAGATATTAAACGGAGCAGTACATGCAGAAAGCTTAACAATCATCTTAGCAACTAGAACCTTTTTTTTTTTTTTTTTTTTTTTTAGATTATATTTTATTGTATTCAGACACAAGTATAATCCAAAGCCTTACATAAAAAGGAACGAACCGATAACAGGAAAAGTTCAACAATACATCTCAAAGATGGAACATAAACAGAAATGCGTATCAGTACGTACAACATATCCTGATATTTGGATGGGATAACAATCGTACCAAACTATGCCCAAATACAAATAATGTTTCTTATTTTCTTCCCTTACCCTAACTCCCGTCCCCTACCGTCCCCCCCCCCCACCCCCCCCATCCTCCCCGAGGTATAGTATGTGGTTTGCAGTAGGTGGATAAAAACCAAGCTGTGAACTGAAGGGCTTATATAAAAGTAATAGGTAAAAGTAAGATGGAAAAGTAAGATGGAAAAGTAAGACGTAAGACGTAAGATGGAAGATGTAAGATGGAAGATGTAAAATGTAAAAGGAGACAATCGACATGGTCCGGTGGCAGAGGCAAAAGATGATATTTTACAAGATCTGATGTACAGTGTCCGGATTCGGGATGGCCAGCTATCAAGAGGATGGTCCCAGGCTCTACTGCTGCCCCAGATTGCCTTCCCAGGTGTCTTATAACCCCTGTCCAGGGTAAGGGTCCTCTAGAATGTGGTCGGACTGGGTTGCAAATACTTAAGGAATGGGTCCCACACGTGCTCCACCGCTACCATCTGTGAAGGCTGTTGCCTGGATAAATAGATTTCATGGGAGCAAAGCCGCAACATAAGTTTAAACCAGAGATCCCACACTGGGCCCTGAACGTCTAGCCAACAAGCCAAAATCCCCTTCTTGCCCAGAATTGCAGCTTTGACCAGGAATCTCAACAACCCTTTGAACTGTGGGCCCTTCACTATGGTATCAGACGGTACCCCAAAAAGCCACAGCAAGGGGTCCAAGGGGATATCACAGTGCCAGAGTGTCACACAGAAGTTCCGCACCTCAGTCCAAAAAGTCTGTATGACAGGACATTCCCAGAATACATGAAAATAAGACCCTGGGGCTAGACCACATTTCTGGCATACAGGAGACTCACAAAGGTGGGCCTGAAAAGCCCTTACAGGTGTGATGAAACCCTGCCACAAAAATTTATATTGGGTCTCCCTCAGGTCTTCCGCTACCGATATGGAGGCGATCTGGGCAAAACATTTGATAAAAAGTTCGTAGGACAAAGAGAATAGAGGCCATTTTGTCCATCTAGTATAAAGTCGCTGCAGAGTCGCATCGGGAAGACCTTCACCCAGCCCCTTATAAAATTGGGAAATAGTAGGCCTTTTAGAGGTCCCTGTGGAGAAAATATTTCTTAATCGTTCAGTGGTGGGAATCCCCCTCCAGTTATTATTACAAAACTGCATAAAGTGTCTAACTTGTAAATAGGCAAAATTGTCCCTCATTGGAAGTCTGAATTGTTGTTGGAGTTCCGAGAGGCTGTATAACTGACCCGTGAGAGGATGGATCAATTGATAAATGTATGTAAGTCCCAGGTCACGCCATCTTTGAAATGCCAGCCCCTGGGTACCCGGTAAAAAGTACGGATTGTTAGATAAAGTAAGCAGAGGGGTAATCCCTTTAGGCTGTCCGAGTTTTTTACAAAGCTGTACCCAAGCCGTCCTACAGCTGACCACCAATAAATGAGCCTTAAGTTGCTGCGGGACAGCGGTGTCCTTCACGTGTAACAAAGAATTAAGATTGGGAACCCCATACCAGTTGCACAATAAGGAGTTCGGTATATAGTGCGATGTACCCCACAGGCAATCCTGTACAAGCCTCAACATGCAGGCCAAGTTATATTGCACTAAATCCGGACAACCCAAACCCCCTCTCCGAGTCTGCAGGCATAAACTTGACAAGGAGATACGCGCCTTCTTTCCACCCCACAAGTAGTTTCTGAGGTCTCGACCAAGTGAGTGAAAGTCTTGTGTCGAGAGCATAAGGGGCACCATCTGTAAGATGTACAGCCATTTGGGGAGAATGACCATTTGATACAAGTGAACTCTCCCCTTCAGAGATAAGGGTAATGCCTGCCATCTATCAAGTGTAGTGTGAGTATACTTCAGAAGTGGTTGCACATTTAACTTATAAATATCACCCAAATCTCCTGGTATCTTCACTCCTAAATAGGTAAGCACCCCAGGAGCCCATCTTAGTGGGAAGGCTCCTGCCCAGGTGTCATGTAGGTCGCCGGTAACATCCATAGCCTCTGACTTATCTCTATTTATTTTAAGGCCAGCAAAGGAGCCAAATTGTTCTTGTAAACTAAGCAGCTGGGGCAGGGATGTAGCAGGATGCGACAAAAATACCAGGACATCGTCAGCGAAGGCTGCTACCTTGAACCGCCCTCCAGCCTTCTCAAAACCCATTATCTGCGGGTGTGCCTCAATTTTACGCAAAAGCGGGTCAATAGTCAGGATATATAAAAGGGGGGATAAAGGGCATCCCTGACGGACTCCCCTCTGGATCTCCACCGAGGCCGAACTAACTCCGTTCACAATAATCTGGGATAGTGGTGAGGCATTTTTTTTTTTTTTAATCAAATAGATATCATTGACTTATATGTAACACGATATACCGAAAATTTGATCTACATATAGGCAAAAATACCATGGAGAGCTTTTCTAGGGAGTAAGAGCCGGACAGGATGGAGGGGGATGGGGGGGGGGGAAACAGGTGGGAGGTTAACAGTGAAGTGAGCGGCCGGTAGAAGGTCAAGTCAGTCCTGGGTCTGCTTTTTTGGACAGCCAGGTTTTTAGGTTTTGTTTAAATTTTCTGTGGCAAGGTTCCTGGCGCAATTCAGTGGGCATACTGTTCCATATTGTGGATCCTGCAAAGATGATTGAGCGTTCCTTTATAGATACATGTTTGGTAAGTTTAGGAGAGGGTGTCCGCAGTTTGGCCTGGTGTTGTGTTCTTGTTGGTCGGTTTGTCTTATTGAAATACAGGTGTTCAGAAAACCATTGCATGTTTTGGTTATGAATGGCCTTGTGTATTAGCATAATGGATTTGTATATAATCCTGGAAGCAACGGGAAGCCAGTGTAGGGACTGAAGTGCAGAAGTGATGTGGTCGTGGCGATGAGTATTGGTGAGTATGCGGGCAGCTGCGTTTTGTAGCATTTGTAATGGTTGTAACGTATTTTTTGGTAAGCCTAATAGTAATGAGTTGCAGTAGTCGATCTTTGACAGGATTGTAGATTGTAGTACTGTGCGTAAGTCATACGGATGAAGGAGAGGTTTTATTCGTTTTAGAGCATGAAGCTTGAAGAATCCATTTTTAACTGTGGAATTGATGAATTTTTTTTAAT
Source organism: Rhinatrema bivittatum (assembly GCF_901001135.1). Lineage (NCBI taxonomy): Eukaryota > Metazoa > Chordata > Amphibia > Gymnophiona > Rhinatrematidae > Rhinatrema > Rhinatrema bivittatum. The sequence continues at coordinate 136,299,257 of NC_042621.1, read as the reverse complement.
GTAAAATGGTTGTCAATGATAATGCCGAGGCTGCGGACTTGTTGTGCGGTGGATGGGCAGACTTGGGATAGGGATGTTGTATTCATTGCAGGGTTGTTTGGCGATGAGATGATGAGTAGCTCAGTTTTGTTGGTGATAATGGCCAAAAAGTTGTCAGTGAGTAGTTTTTTTTTATTTCGGTGAGGGCGGTGTTCCAGGTATTCAGAGCATTAGCTAAAGAACTGTTTACAGGTATGAGGATCTGCACATCATCTGCATAAATGAAATGTGGAAAGCCCAGTTTTGACAGTAGTAGCATAAAAGAAGCTTTTATTTTAATATGTTTTATTTAGACCATAGATAAATGTAAGACCCCATTGGGAACCTTGCTAAGGAGTATGTCCCTGTACAAAGGTCATGCTGTGTGGCGTAGGCCCGAGGAACACAGTACACAGCAGCCCAATTGGAGGTTGCTGTAATGGTTCAGTTCTGTTTCTCTGTCTGTGAATGACCCATGTGTTTTTTGTTTTGGTTTCTTTTTTGTGGATTTTTGAATTGGAATTTGAGAAAGTACCTCCCCTAAAACTTTTGATCTGCAAGCTGAAAATCTGGACTTTGTAATTTCATAGAAAAGCTGCTAGCCCATGACAAAGGGGTTGGTGAGCTAGGACTCACTGTTCTGTTTTGGTTCTGGAAAGGATAGGTTTTCACCCCAATCCTTAGGGGAGAGGAAAGAGGTTGCCCAAGACCTGAACAAAAGCCTTTAGTCTTAAGGGATTCTTGGCCCGGGTGGGTCAGAACCTGAGAATATTTTTTGTAAGTAAGCTTTTTTTTTTTTTTTTTTTTTTTTTTAAAGCAGTTGAAGTTTGGCTTGAGTTTTAGGGACCCTCATAGCTCGCACCCTGTGTCCCTCAGCCACACAGTGCCAACATAGCAGATATTGTTTGCAGGAGTATCAATCCAGTGCCGTATTGGGAAGAGAAGATAACCATTGTGCTACCTATCCAGTGCTCACCTATTAAATGGAAGCGAGAGGAGGAGCCCACAAGATACATAAAGGAGAAGAGTGGAGTTGTTTGATGGTCAAGTAGTGGAACACTGTTGTGATGTCTGTTTGTATGATTAATTAGTGTTTAAATGTTTTATGATTTTGAATGTTTTAATTTGTGATATGCCTAAGACAACTGACGTCTTTGATATAGGTGGGATATAAAATGTTTTTTAAATTAATTAACAAGGGGAACTATCAGGAGAAGGGAGAAACCTTGCCACTCACCATAGGAATAGCACTAAAGTCGACAAAAGTATAGAGGGGATCCCAGGGTAAAGTCAAAATAATACACAATTGCATTTGTTATGGATACTGCAAGAAAGAGATGTACTGTATGTCTGATTATTTGTATTAAATAAGTGATTTAGTAAAGGAGTCCTGACTATTTATTGGCACATTGGAGTAAGAATACACTCAGCACCTTGGGTCTTGAAGATTAATCCTTCCCCCAGAAAGAGAATCCACACTGGGGGTCAGGGATTCAGTCCTGGTAGTGAGTGTGGACCTGTTATCCATAAGAATTACATTTAAAAAAAAATCATAGCAAAACCATAAGTAATCAGCAGACCCTGACAGCATTAGACTTTATGATTTCGGTGACATGGAGGTGATTACCTCATTGTTTTACAATTATTTGACATCAAGGGAAAATAGATCAAAACATAGAAGAAGGTTGCCTGTTTCCTTCCCTTATCTTTTGTGTGCTCAGAACGTAGGAACAAAATGTCATTGGAGAAATTACCATTTAGTAAAAAATCTTTGTTGCTAACAAGTGAGAACTAAGATGATTAGGCAATGCTTGAATTGTGAACCAAGGTGGTGAAAGTGTGTGGCAATTATGAAATTAATCTTTGGTAACTTGAGAATATAGAGTAGAAAGCTATAGAGTTAGATCAGTCTACTAGTTGAAATGAAGTGTTGTTTCTATGTTTGTCTGTTTCCATGGCTTCTAAGTCATTTTGCCTCAGTTTATCAATTTTAAGCCTTTTTGCCCCTGTATTTTTCCCTTTCAAGATAAAGCAATCTGTTACTTGTTCTTTGATGACCTGAAAGAAAGAATACAGCACACACCTGAAAAGCAGTTTCTCCTGCAGTAGATATGCAAAAGATGTGTTATGTAAATCATACTCACTAACCTTTGAAGGCAGGTTTGTGAATGATTCTTTTCTTTAGTCCTTTTAACAGTAATGCCTAGCAATGATCCCGATGGTCCACTCATGAGCACTTCTATTTAGTTTGCTCAGATGATACTTTCAGACACATTTCTTTTTCTGCTTTGGCTTAGTCAAGTTTTATGAGTCAATTAGAGGAGAAATTGAGGGCCACAATTATACAAGGAGTCATGATCTTCTGTGCAAAAACTGATATGGTTGTTGTCATACTTGACTGAAGAGATCTTGTTTTGGAGCACAGTCATGGAGTGCACTGGAAGCATCTTAACCATATCCAAACTGGACATGGTTGCTCCCAAACCAATATATTTCAAATGGGCCTCTGTATACCACCACCACCACCTGTGAATATAGTGCCCCTTCATGGACTGCAAATCGCATTGCCTTGACTGTCTGTATTCAAAGACCTATCTCCAGCTTGACTTCACTCTATCCATTGTCAGATATGGCGTTGGTGTTTCCTAAGGGCTGATAATACCTGCCCTTTGCTTCTTTCCCCGATGCTTGGATTCTAGTGAAGTCCTTCATGGGCTTCTCCTTTTTCTTCAATAATAACTTTGAGTATACAAACACCATTTACAGGGGACCAGTGCAGTGAGGCTAGAATAAGGCTACCAGATTTCTGGTGGATGAATCTGAGACACGTGTATCCCATAGTGTTAGTAGTGAGTAAGCAATTAATTTTAGGGTGGGGGAGGGGATTTTATCCTGTGTACTGGAATGGAAAATTATAGTAATCTACTCTCAAAATAGACCTAAAAGCACATTCTTTAAATTGTTACCACAATATATTTTAAACCTAGTACAAAAGTTTCAAGGTTGGCTGGTATCTTTCATACAAGAAAATGAATTATGCACCAGAAACATTTAAATTAGCCAACAAAATCCCACTGTTGCTTGTTGCGAGGGAGATAGTGTGCCCTTAGGCCACGGCACGGCCCCAGAGGGCAAACTCCGGAGAAGTGCCAAGGCAGGCGAGGCACATCAGAGTACGGGCGGACAGGCTAGAAACTCGGAACCCTGACCTCTGCTGAACCCGAATGCACCAGCAGAGACCCAACAATGTAATGCTGGTCTCTGGAGTAGCCCTCCGGCCACTCAATAGCCCTTTCGGCCCCGCTGCCTGGGAACGGCAGGTGCGACAGGACGAAGTCGAGGACAAGACATAGGCACTTGAAGACTGGGACGAGACGTAGGCACTTGGAAGACTTGGACAAGGATTCAGGATACTTGGAAGACTTGGACGAGGTTCTCAAGGAACTTGGAAGACTTGGACGAGGGCACTGCCCCTCAGGGCGCCGTACACAGCCTGCCTTGGGCTGGTTGCGGACCACCCTGTCCCACTGTGTGCCTTACACAACCTGAAGAGGCTGGTTGCAGACAACGCAGAGAGTGGAACAAGCGCAGGGCTGAAGTTCAGGACAGAAGAGAATCCGGGCAGCGTAGGAAAGGATCCAGCTGGAACAGAGCTCCAGTGACCGGGAACAGGAACCGGATCAATACGGATTTACCCTCAGGATGATCATCTGGAGGTGGAATCCGGCAGGCGAGGCTAGACAAGAATACCCGGAGCCAAGAACAGGAGAAACTAGGACATCAGGATACAGGAACTGGAGTACTGAAACATCGGGAACAAGGAATGTCTGGAGACAGCAACATCTGGAGTCAGGACAGACGAGGATGCAGGATCCAACGAGAGACCAGGAACCATGGACGAAGACAAGGGAGCTCCCACGAAGAACAGAGGACCTTGAAGCGAAGAGGGACCTCGGAGCCTCCTGGAACGAAGAGCTGGAACAGACGAGGAATCCAGGAGCAGACTGGTTTCTTGCGAAGGCGACGAGGGGCTGAAGAGAAGACGTCCAGATGAGATAACCATGTGGGGCCGCAGGGATTTTCCCGCTGTGGGCCCTTTAAATAATCGAAAGAAGGGAGGCCAGGACCGGGGACAGCTGTGATGGCGTCCATGCCGCAAAGATCAAGGCTGGAGGCGGCACAGGGCTGTGAAATAGGGCCCAGACTGCGGCACCACACCACAAAGAAGGAGCAGGTCAGCGGCGGCTTCCTGCTGCAAAGGCAAGCAAAGGCGTCGGCTCTGCCCACAGAAGAGTGAAGAGGGCGGCGGCATGCCTGCCACATGGAGGCAGCAGCATCGGCGGCCTCCGGGCCATGAGGCAGGGCCAAGATGTCAGCGGCTCCACGCCGCATAAGGAGCTGGTTGGCGGCAGCTCTGCCCACCATGAAGAACAAATGGCGGCAGTGCTCGGGCCGCATTGGAGGTGAGAGGCTGCTTGCGGCTAGGCCCACAAGCAGCTTCGTAACATTCCCATGTAAATTCTGCAAGGGAGACATCCAAGTCCTGAAACTTTGAACTGGGTCCCAGGATGTTTTACACTTATGAGTATTAATATTGTTTATCAGATACCAAAAGTTGGAAACTAGTTTATTATCTCTGACTTGATTTTCTAGCTCAGTATGTCTTTTTTTTTTTCTATGTTTTTTCTTTTCTCTCTTTCCAGTATCTTTTGTCTTTTCTAGCAAGCTCTTTCTTCATCCCCTCCAGTCCTGAAAGTCTTTGCCTCCATTTCCCTCCCACTTTTGGGAAAACTCTCTCCATGTTCTTCTACCCCCCTCCCAAAACGCTTTCCTCGTTATCCTCACCCCTCTCCTACTCCCCCATAAAACTCTCCCTCTGTTGATGTCCTTCTTCTGGAAGTTCTCACCACATCCTCTCTTTGGCTCCCCCTGATTATCTCTGCTGAGCAATCCCCAGAGCAGCCACACCATCTCCTGATCCTCCCTGCCCAACAGGAGAAGCAGCACTTAAACTAGTCTCAGCTTCCTGTGCTATATGTGTGGCCAGACTCACAGTATGAATTATGAGATCTATGGGATCCACACAGGTCATACCATGAGACTGACTCCCATGCGGCACAAGAAGTTATTGTGTTAAGTGACTCTCCTCCTGCTGGCTATGTGGGATGGAGGGTAGTAGATAATTTGGGCTGTATCTCTGCCATTGTGTGCTACTCTTCCTACCATCCAGGAGGGGGGGAAGATAGGCTGGGCTCTGAACTGCTTAGCTTGCACTGGCTGGCTCAACTGTGTGACACTGCCGCCCTCTGCATGTGCACAATTTGCACAATGAGTCATGCCAGCCCTGTGTTTCTGTTTGACAGATATGAATAAAGGAAGCTGAACAGTATCAAAGTTTGTTTGATCATGATCTTGCTAGAAGATAATCCTTTATTTTCAAATTGACTGAAGTTCAAAGAGAGCAAATTAGGAAGGCAGATATTGAAAGAGCAAGAGATTGACAGAGACATCACTGAATGCTGAACCAAAACAAGATGAACATTAGGTGCCATTCTGTGTGCTGTTTCATTGAGCTCATCTTGTTTCAGTTAAAAACGATTTCTAACTATTCAATCTGTTCTCTCTGCACTTGCTTATTGACTTGGTGCAAATGATATTGTGCCACTGCACAACTTTCTGACCTTGCTGAGTTTTATCTGGGAAGTCACTATTTGCCTCTCTGCTTTTCACATTTTTAGTCTCCAGTGAGCTTCCATTTAAGTTTTAATGCTATTCCAGTGCTTTGATGTTCCCACCAATATTCTGTTCCACTCCTGCTTCTTCCTTTTACCAAATTTCCTGTCATAGATGCTGCATTCCCAGGACTGTAATAGTGTAATAAAATAAGTCTGTCAGGAAGGAAGTCTCTGATAAAACTGCTCTGAGGAATCACAGAAGACATCTGGGACAAGCCCTTTCAGTTTTACTTTTTTTTTTCCTCTTGTAAACTAAGGCGTTCTGGTGCATTGAATGCTGTCTGCTACAGCCATAAGCTTTATGCAATAGAGAACTTCCGTCCTTTTTCAAATTCCATTCAACCCCATTATGCCTTCAAAATAGATTTGAGACGAGTGTTCTGTTTTCAAGCAGGTCTGATCATGTTCATCACAAGAATTACAGCAATAAATAGGCTCATAAAACAATACGTTACACTGTAATGTTTAACTAGTATATGTAGATGCATTAATACAGGATGTTTTTGCATTGCGTTATAAGACAATAACTTATTAGATGTTACTAAAATTTGTAGTCATATCAGGCTTCTAGCTTTTGTAAGAGATATTTGCATTGTTTATCCATTAAGCCAGTTCATTTTATTATTACTACTTGACTGACCATCTTTGTATTTAAGTGTACAATTCATGAGGAACATTAATCAAACAGTTCAGTATTTCCTTGAAGGAGCAGTAAGCCAGAAAAATATTTAAAGGGTGAAACAAAATAACTATGCAAAAATGCAAACATTTATTCTCATCAGTCACTATTTGAAATAAATTGTTTTCTACCTTCTCCTCGGCCCCATGTAATCATTAATCTGCAAAGCAACCTATTTATGGATATTTGTTCCATGAGATTGGCATGGATGAAGAGGCTGTGCTTGGCTGTAGAGCCTGAACACTCAGCCGTTCATGTCCTGGCTGTAGTGCTACTGCAGAATATGTTAACAATGAATTGAACTATGGTAGGGATCATAGTACATCAGGCAGCAGGGACTCTGTAACATGGGTCCAAACGTAGAATCCAAACAGAGAAGCATTCCAGTCAAGGAACAAAAACTAGATTTACAAACCAGCACTGACTTAAATACTTCTACCACATGTACTCATGCACAATGACTGTGTCCAATATTATTTTAAATGGCATATTAAGATATCTTCCATAACTGCTGGAAAAAAAAATACTAGTGGTAATTGGATTTGTATGTAATGTTTTCATTCTGAGGCCATCTGTTAAGAAATTTGCAGTCATTCTGCTCCTGTCAAATTGACACTGCATATTTTCAATAGCAAAGCCATGGTACTACACCTTCTGAAAGAAAAGGTAGACAGAATAGTATTGCTATTATAAACCACTTGTATTTAGCCATACTGAAGCAGAAAGTGATTCAGTGAATTGCTCAAGGTCACTGTGATGGGATTTACAATGTACACCCCACATCAGAGACAGGAGGCAGATAGAGGTTGCTAGGATAGCAAAACTGACCCAGTGACAAAGAATAAACAAAGCTGAACAGACTAAAGAAGGAGAGACAGGAGAGCCTATCTAGCAGTAAAAGGGAGTTTCTAGGTAAACTCAGAAAGAGGGCAGAAAAAAGCTCCAAACCTCATCTATGAAGCCTAGAAAAGCCTAGGTCTCACAGCTGAGGTGGGGTAGACAGTGAGAAGATGAACAGATGTGAGTGCTACAATGAATGACCTGAACTACATACCCGGCCTGGAGACACAAGAACCAGGAGTAAGATTACAAGAGGATTCTTAAGAAGAAGCTCTCAGAGAAACAGACTGTGGCACAGGAGGCAATATTATGGGCCATTGAAGCTAACTAGGCCAGAGAAGACATTCTAGTAATACTGTGACCAGAGACTGAGAAGCAGGGGAATTGGAGAGCCAAAGGCAAGGAGAACTGGGCCTTCATTCACAACTAACCAGGGATTTTTCTGCCATTTTCTATCCCATCTCAATTCATCTAGCCCAGTCACCACAGTGACTATCCTCGGCAGTTATGGTCCCTAAATCTGGCTACTAGGTTAAATGATGACTGAGACTGCCTTTCCTCAGGCTTGTGAATACTCCCTTTGCAGCTTCCCCAGCCAGCTTAGAGAGCAGAAGACTTGTCCTGGAAATCAAACCCCTATTAAGTGATAAGCAGATTATTAATACCAACAAAAAAGCATACTTTGAAATATCTGGCTAATGCCAGAAATCTAAAATGTAAGAAGGGAGAGTTAGAATGTATAGCACTGAATGAAGAGAGAGACATAATTGGCATCTCAGAAACCTACTGGAAGGAGGAAACCAAAGGAATGCTACCATACCAGGGTATAAATTATATCGCAATGATAGGGTGGATCAACCTGGTGGGGGCAGTGGCGCTTTAGGTTAGGGATGGCAGAAAGTTCAACAGGATAAAGATCCTGCCGGAGACTAAATGCACAGTACAATCCTTATGGGTGGAAATTCCATGCGTGATAGGGAAGAGTGTAGCGGTAAGGATATACTGTCATCCACTTAGCCAAAATGAACAAATGGACAATGAAATGCAGCAGAGATTAAGGAAGCTAATACATTTGGCAGCACAGTAATAATGGGAGATTTCAATTGCCCCAATGTTGATTGTGTAAATGTAAGATACCACAATCCAACGCACTAAACTGTAGAAAGTTTCAGAGGGATCCAAAATGTAATGTCCAATATAAACAACAAATCACCTCATGTAATAATTTTTTCTACTGTTTTAAATTATTCAAAATGTAATTAGATGAGTCTATAAAAGATCTTTAACATTTCCCTTTTTTTTTTTTTTTTTTTTTAAACATTCAAAGACTATTTTTCAAGAAAAACATTTTTTCAAAAACATTTTTTTGCTGGAGAGGAAAGTTTCATACTTCTATTATCCCCAACAGGATGATATATCTCATTTGTAATCATGAACAAACCTCCACCAGCCAAATGTCTTTTTTTGTGTGTTTTTGTGAATATTTTGCACATATTATGTGAATTTAAAAATTGAACTTAAAGTAGAAATTTGTACTATTACAGTGTAACTTTTCTCAAAAGTACTTTTGTACATTGATATGGCATGGCAGTACAGATAAGTTGGCATTTACAGTTAAAGTGAAAATTGGGACTGTTACAGCGCAACTTTTTTCAAAAGTATTTTTGTACATTGTATACAGCATGCTTTGTTCAATTTTTTTTAAAAAGGGTAATGTTAAAGATCTTTTATAGACTCATCTAATTACATTTTGAATAATTTAAAACGACTGTGTAAATGTAACATCAGGACATGCCAGGGGGGGGTAAAGTTTCTGTATTTTATTTATTTATTTATTTATTTATTTGAAAGCATTTATATTCCACCAATCTAACACTCTTGGTGGATTACATAAAATTCACACAATCTTTAAATAAACACACACATTTATACAATATTAAACAATAATTATAATTTTTCATCACATTTAACATAGACATAACTCCCCCCAAATGAAACAACAACAAAAAAAAAAAAGCTGACCTATAAAAATGTTTTCAATTTTTTTCTAAAACGCAGTAGATCCTGTTCCTCCCTAATATCTTTGGGTAAATTATTCCATAAGGAAGGCCCTCCACTTTAAAACAGCCGATTTCTAGATTCTGCCAAACACGCTACTCTTATAGCAGGAATTTCTCTGAAATTTTTACTCAAAGAACGAAGTGCCCATCCAGATTGATACACCTGAACTGCTGTCGAAATACATGTAGGCACCAAGTTCTGCTGAGCCTTAAACATTAAAACTAATACTTTACATATTATCTGCCACTTTATAGGAAACCAGTTTAAAGAGGCTAGGGCAGATTGAATGTATTCATTTTTCTTCACACCTAATATTAAACGAGCAGCAGAATTCATAATCTGTTGAAGAGTATTCAACCAAGATTTTGTCAAAACTAAGAACAAAACAATACAGTAGTTAAGGAGGATAAAATTAGCAATTGCATTACCAATCTGAAATGTTTAATAAATTCTTTAGGTTCCACAAGAGACGCAATTTATAACAGCATGTTTGAACTAACTTCTTAAAATGCGGGTGAAGAGATAACGAATCAATAAAAACACCTACATTTCAGACTTGATGCTTTGAGCAAAATGGGAGGCCTGTCAAATTGAGTAATGGGAAAGGAATGGACTTTCTTTAATCTAGATAACATAACCTCTGTTTTTTAATATTCAATTTTAATTTATTCCCAGTTAACCAGTGTTTAGTTTGGCTCAAACAGTCTAGTAACTTCTTTTGTGCTGATTCTAATGACTTGTTAATTGGGGGAAAAATTGATTATCATCTGCATACAACTTAAAAGAAACTTGTAATTTAGAGAGTAATTAAGTTGAGTTAAATATACAATGAAAAAAATTGGGGACAGGGGTGAATCCTTAGTTACTCCTGTAGAAAGTGAATGTAACTCAGACTCTGTATTCCCCATTACAACCTGAAATGACTGATTTTCCAAAAATGATTTAAACCAGGAGTATACTGTGACCCCAATGCCTACATTTTTTAGTGTCCTCGAAAGAATTTCATGATCTAAAGTATCAAATGCATTAGATAAATCTAGTAAGACCAGCAAATAATCTGTTCCTGAATTGAAACCTAGTCAGATGGAGTCAAAAGAGTCTAGCAGTAAGGTTTCAGTACTGTTTTAGTCGGAATCCAAACTTGAGAGTTGGCCAAAAGATTGTTTATAAGATAATTCTGAAGCTGTTTGAATACTATTTTCTCTAATACTTTTGATAACAAGAGAAGAAGAGAAGACTGGGCGACAAGTCACTCAGATCCACATTGATATTTTTGACTAAAGGGTATACCATAGCTCTTTTTAATTCAATCAGAACATGACCCTCTGTCAGTGAGGCATTTATCAATTTAGTTATAAACAGAGTAACTTCTGAAACCAAGCTTTTTATAATAGTAGATGAACAAGAGTTTAATTTACAGAAGTTTCCTTTTTGTTTCCGTAATATAGCAGTTAATTCTGATTGTGCCACTGAATCAAATTCAGTCCAAGTTACCAAAGCCTCCTGTGGAGGATCCAAATCTGTCATGGTCAAATCTTCCAATGACTTGATTATTCCAACTATATATGAAATAAATGACCGTTACATGGAGCAGTTGGTTGGGGAACTGACAAGAGAGGGATCCATTTTAGAACTCATTCTTAGTGGAATGCAGGATTTGATGTGAGAGGTAACAGTGGTTTGGCAACAGCAATCATAGCGTGATCAAATTTGACTTAATGACTGGGAGGACATTAAGTAGATCTACAACTATAGCATTACACTTTCAAAAAGGAGACTTTAATAAAATGAGGAAAATAATTAGAAAAAACTGAAAGGTGCAGCTAAAAAGAAGAGATTACAATCAGGTGTGGTCATTATTTAAAACTACCATCTTAGAAGACCAGTCCATATGTATTCCATGCATTAAAAAAATGGAAGCAAGGCCAATGGTTAAAGGTGAGGTGAAAGATGCTATAATAGCCAAAAGAATTTCTTTAAAAAAAAAATGTAAAAAGGATCCAACTGAAGAAAATAGAAAAAAATATAAGCATTGGCAAGTTAGATGTAAAACATTGATAAGTTGGACTAAAAGGGAATTTGAAAAGAAGCTGACCTTAGAGGAAATAATTCATAATAAAAGCTTTTTTAAACATATCTGAAGGAAGCTGGTGAGGGGATTGGTTGGACTGTTAGATGATCTCAAAGGGTTAAAGGGACACTTAGGGAAGATAAGGCATCACAGAAAGACTGAATGAGTTCTTTGCTTCACTGTTTACTGAAGAGGATGCTGAGGAGATACCTATGCCAGAAATTAATTTCAATAGTAATGATTCAGAAGAACTGATACAAATCACTGTGAAACTGGAAGATGTAATAAAACAGATTTACAAATTAAGGAATAGCAAATCACCTGACCAGATGATATATACCCCAGATTTCTGAAAGAACTAAAAAATGAAATTGCAGATCTGTTCCTGAAAATGTGTAACCTATCATTGAGATCATCTGCTGTGCCTTAAGACTGGAGGGTGGCCAATGTAACCCCGATCTTTAAAAAGGGTTCCGGGGTGATCAAGGACACTATAGACTGAGGAGTTTGGCTTCAGTGCTGGGAAAAATAGTGGAAACTATTCTAAAGAACAAAATCACAGAACATATAGAAAGACATGGTTTAATGGGACAGAACCAGCACTCAACAAGGGAAGTCTTGCTTCACCAATCTGCTACATTTTTTTGAAGGGGGCCAATAAATATGTGGATAATAGTGAGCCAGTGGATGTAGTATATTTGAATTTTCAAAAGGCATTTGACAAAGTGCCCTATGAGAGACTCCTGAGAAAATTAAAAAGTCACAGGATAGGAGGCAATGTTCTATAGTGGATTGCAAACTGGTTAAAAGATAGGAAGTAGAGAGTAGGACTAAATGATCAGTTTTCTCAGTGGAGAAGGGTAAACAGTGGAGTACCTCAGGGATCTGTACTGGGATCGGGGCTTTTTAATATATTTATAAATGATTTGGAAAAGGGAACAACGAGTGTAGTGATCAAATTTGCAGATGGTGCACAATTATTCTAAGTTGCTAAATCACAAGTGGGTTGTGAAAATTGGAGGATGATCTTGCAAGACTAGAAGACTGGGCATTTAAATGGCAGATGAAATTTAATGTGAGCAACTGCAAAGTGATGAGCATGGGGAAAATTAACCCACACTGTAGCTACATGATGTTAGGTTCCATATTAGGAATTACTGCCCAGGAATAGGACCCAGGTGTCATAGTGGACAATACTTTGAAATCTTTGGTTCAGTGTGCGGCAGTAATCAAAAAGCAAACAGAATGTTAAGAATTATTAGAAAGGAATGAAGAATAAAGTAGTGAATGTCATAATGCCCCTGTATCACTTCACTGTGAGGTCACTTCTGGAGTACTGTGTGTAGTTCTGGTCACCACATCTCAAAAGATTTAGTTGTATTGGAAAAGGTGCAGAGAAAGGCGACTAACATAAGAGTATGGAATGGCTCCCTTAAGAGGAATGACTAAAGAGGTTGGGTCTGTTCAGCTTGGAATAGACACATTTGAGGAGGAATATAAGAGGTTTATAAAATCATGAGTGGAGTAGAACAGGCAAATATAAATCAATTATTAACTCTTTCAAAAAATACAAAAACTAGGGGGCTCGCCATGAAGTTGATATAGCAAATTCAAAGCAAATCAGAGAAAATTATTTTTCATTCAGTGCACAATTAAGCCCTGGAATTCATTGCCAAATGATGTGATTAAGGCAGTTAGCATAGTTGGGTTTAAAAAAGGTTTGGACAAATTCCTGGAGAAGAAGTCAATAGACCGTTGTTAACCAGATAGACTTAAGAATTAACCAGCACATATCACTGCGCAGTGGCAGCATGGGATCTATTTACTGTTTGGAATCTTGCTAGGTACTTGTGACCTGGCTTGGCCACTGTTGGAAACAGGATCCTGGGCTTGTTGGACCCTCAGTCTGACCCAATATGGCAAGTTCTTATGTCCTTTGCACAATGGTGAACAGCACTGCTACTGAGCTGCTGGCCTGGCCTTTTAATAACTTGTGAAGAAGTGGCCAAAATCTTTGCATGGTCTTAAACAAACTGGGCAATTCGATGTACTAAATTAGCACACTATAAGGCCCCCAAATTAAGAAAAAAAAAAGTTTTCTCTATTTTACCAGTAGTTTAAACGATAATGAACTAACATATGCTAAACAGGTATATAGCATGCTAATGATCTCATTAGTGCAGTATGTACAAAGGCTCTCAGAGTAGAAGCTAAGTTTAATTAACTGCTCTTTTAGCACTTTAAATTTAGTGTTTCTCTAGTAAGAAACTGCTAGTGCCAATCAGTGCACTTACTACTAGGAGGAGGCCATATTCTGCACCTTTCCTCACCCAGCTACATGTGTAAAATCAAACAAAAAGCTTCCCAGTTTAAAAAAAAAAAAAAAAGTCCTTCTCACTCCCCCCAAAACTTCCTCACAAAAGTTCCCAAAGCTGAGTTGGCCAGAGGACTTAGCCTTACTTCCTAATGGCTTGGAATTCATTGTTGCTGTGGCGTCATCTACTTGGTTGTTCAATGTTCAAGATACCAATTGGTGGTACCAGAGCGATACTAGACACCACACCAGTGAAAGGTAAGGCTATGTAATTTCGGCTTGACATTGGGAACACTTTTGGGGAGGAAGTGGATCTATCATGTGTGGTGGGTCATTTTATTTTAAAATCAGTTTGCTAGAAGGTAGGATTGAGAGGATGGGGTCTTTTTTTACTTGAATTGTGGGAGGTAGGGGATGGGGGATTATGTACATTGGTTTATGTATACTACATTGATATTAGATAAGCAGGTTTCAACTTAGGATACAATTCTTAAAACTGCCTATGATAAGGCAATTCCTCCTTAGCATTGTTTAGCAAAAACTAGTTTCAGTAAACCATGGTTTCATGGAGACCTACGAATCTTAAGGCAATGCGTAAGCATCTAACAGTTCAAAATAAATCACTTTGTAGGCATATTACTGAATGTTATTTATAAAGCAAGCGAAAAAACCTATTTCTCAAAGTGTTTGTCTCAAGCATAGAATCGATGTAAAAAGCTCTTTCAACTGATTGCTAATTTTCCAGTAAGACAGATAGTTGCCTTATAGAGAATCTATTCTTTACTTCAGATTAGTTTGCTACCTGGACGTTTTGTTTTGTTTTTTAAAGACAGAATTGTGGCCATTTGTAAAGAGTTCTCTTCTTGTCAGTTTACTAGCTTAGTATTGTTGCAAGACTCTGAAAAGTCTAAAGAACGAGACCCCCAGTACATTTTCACTGGCAAGTAAATGGTCTGGATTTAATACGGTTTCACCTTTTGACCTGGACAAAATTCTGTACTCTGTGAGCTCTTCTACATTAAATCCTATTCCCATGATGTTTGTTAAAATCTGAGCTGGGTCTAACAGAACCATTAGCTATCCTTGTCACCATTAGTTTCACTCAAGGTGCTCAGCCTTCAGTCCTAAAGCTTTCTAGGGTTCGGCCCTTAGCTTAAAAAAAAAAAAAAGCCTCTCTAGACCCTCATGAAATCAGCAATTATCATAAAATTTCAAATATTCCTTTCATTGCTAAGGTTATTGAGAAAGTTGAGGCTGATTTAAAAAGTTCCTGGAGAGTACAAATGCCCTCCATTCCAGGCAATCGGGTTTTAGGCAAGGCCACGACACAGAAACTGTTCTTATGGCTTTGCTCAATGAAATCTGGTTGAAGGCAGATAAGGGTAATGACAATCTTGTCATTCTCATTGACATGAGCACTGCTTTTAACATGAAAGATCATTTACTTATTTTATGACTTGCTGAGCTGGGTCTAGAAAGAATGGCGGTGGTATGTTTTAAATCTTTTTTGCTAGGTTACACTTATCAGGATAGTTGGAACAGCACATTACCTGAAATCAAACCCCTTACTAGTGGAGTTCCACAAGGTTTCCTGTTGGCACCTGCAATGTTCAATATTTTTTGAACACTACCCCCAGGCCACAGTAAGCCAGAATCATGGTTTTAATTGTTTCTTATATGCTGACGACATCCAAGTTGTGGCGTTTATTGATTCCAAACATTCTAGAGATTAGCTAATGTCAATCTTTGGCTAGCTCGAATTTCTGACAGGCTCTTTACACAAGCTAAGTTAACCTTCTCAAATCAAAATTAACATGGTTTAGCTGAAGGAATAATTCAATCATTACTAATCTTGAGCTGTCTGGTAGGGATATACTCTTGAAAGATGCACTACTACTTTAGGTATTTTCTGGATTTATAGTGGTATTCACAGTTTTGTTTTGTTTTTTAACATTCACTACATTAAGCCATTTCTAGAAAGAACATCTCCAAACTCTAGTTCATTCTTTGGTAAAGACATGCTTAGATGATGACAGTGTTCTTTATTATGACTTCAGATGAATTCAGCTACTTCAAAATACAGCTGTTAAACTTATTTTTTGATCACACAAGTTTGATCATGTTACTCCTCTTTTGGAGGATTTACACTGGCTCCTGATAGTAGAGAGAATTAAGTTTAAAGTTCTGCATTTGGTTTTCAAAGCTTTATATAGGGGTCATCCAAACTATTTGTCCAACCTTCTTTCATCCTATAGGCCTGTCAGAACTCACATTCTTCTCAAGTTTAGCTTCTCACTATTCATTCCTGTCTGAAATCTTCATGGAATCCAACTATATGAAGTTAAGAAACGTGGTCAAATCATGGTTATTCAAACAATCTTTTAGCAATTTTACTGTTATCTACAATTTAATTGAGGTAGAAATTTAAAAATACACATTTAAGTGAGTTAGCTGGATGACTTATCCATCTCACATGGGATATTCAGCAACATGAATATGCTGCTGAATTTTCCCAAATAAGTTGCTAGTTAGCCAGATAAGTTTTATCCAGTTAACTTTAGACGTGCTATTGAGTAGGTCTAACTTATCTGGTGCCAAATCTAGACACTTATGTGGCTAAGCTCAGCAGATAAGTAACTCCTTCCTAAAACACCCATTTCCTGCTCACCACTTAGTTGGATAAGTACTTATCTCGATAAGTGGCAGTTGGTAAACTTGGCCAGATATTCAGCCACTGCCACTTGGCTGGATAAGTGGTGCTGAATATCAACCTCATGTTTTAAGAACATATGAATTGCTATGCTGGGTCAGACCAAGGTCCATTGAACAAAACATCCTCTGTCCAACAGTGAACAATTCAGTTTGCAAGTACCTGGCAGATCCTATAAAGATCACTGTGACAAACCCCACAGTTGGGGAGTGGGGCACAGAATGGGTGGGCAGTGTAATCCACATCAATGGGAGGGAGGGGGGCATAGGATGGGGAAGGATGGGGGTGGGACCTGGACGGGGGCATATCTTGTACAGAAAAGGCTGAACCAGTGGCCAGAATCTCCCTTTTTGGTGCAACACGGGCGGTCCTGATTAGTTTTCCTACCTGCAACATGAGGCTGCAAGCAGCCTGTGGGCTCGGGATCTTACCAGCGGTTTCAGAACTCCAGCACATTCAGCATATTCGTCTTTATAAAGGCAATCCCCAAAAGAACATAAGAGGCTTTGACCAGTGTTTGCATGATAAAGTAAAAAAAAGAAATGTTGCTCCATCACGGCTGGGGGTGCACTGTGGCAGCACAGTTCAGAGGGTCTGGCATTGACAGAGGCTAGCAGGGGGAGTTTTGAGAAGGTTTTCCAGGGAGTTCGCCTTGACACTCAGCCCAGTAGCACAGGAATTGTGTGGATGGCATTATCCATAAACCTTGCACCTCAAGATACACCATTTTCTGAGCATATTGGGCCCATTGTGGTGTGGCACTAGAGAGGAGGGCCATATGTGGGTGGTAATCGCCTCCCCCTGCCCCCATGGGTACTAAGGAACTGGGGTGTATAGTTGTGGGCTAGGGCTAATGCAGCAGTCATCAGCAGGATGAGAGCTCAACACTGAGAGGCCTGCTGGGTAGCTGCAGTAGCATTTTGGTACAGCAGAGAGGTACCAAAATGGATGAGTTGACCCAGGTCATCTCACTGCTACAACTGTGAGGGAAGGGGAGTATGGCCTATTGTGATGGCAACAACAAAGAGCAGCACTGCGAACCTATCAGCTCAAAAGCAAAAATAGAACAAAAGGTATCGCCAACTTTTTTTTTCCAAAATGCTCTTCACCATTAGCCAAACAATATTGTAAGACAAATATTGTAAGAAAACGGGACCGCATCAACAAGCCTTAGACGACATGCTCAGTAACAACACCAAGCCGTCCGGTCTTTTCAATCATTTGCAGCCCGTAGAAATTATTTTGCAAAATACACCATCCGGTGTTTCTCAATCGATATTATTTGTATTAATGTTTATATATGCCCTTTCAATAAAACTTATGGTAATTGTAAAGATGACTCTTGTGAACTCAGAATGGATGACTCGACCTCGGCCGTATTTCGCAGCCACTAGGCTGCTTCATCAGGAGTCAACGATGTAACAAAGAGTCTGTTCCAAATGGGACGCAAGGTCTCCATAAGTCTTCTTTAACACATAAGTTTTATTGAAAGGGCATATATAAACATTAATACAAATAATATCGATTGAGTAACACCGGATGGTGTATTTTGCAAAATAATTTCTTACGGGCTGCAAATGATTGAAAAGACCGGACGGCTTGGTGTTGTTACTGAGCACGTCGTCTAAGGCTTGGTGATGTGGTCCCGTTTTCTTACAATATTTGTCTTTCATCCTATAGGCCTGTCTTTCATCCTATAGGCCTGTCAGAACTCACATTCTTCTCAAGTTTAGCTTCTCACTATTCATTCCTGTCTGAAATCTTCATGGAATCCAACTATATGAAGTTAAGAAACGTGGTCAAATCATGGTTATTCAAACAGTCTTTTAGCAATTTTACTGTTATCTACAATTTAATTGAGGTAGAAATTTAAAAATACACATTTAAGTAAGTTAGCTGGATAAGACTTATCCATCTCACATGGGATATTCAGCAACATGAATATGCTGCTGAATATGGTAAAGAGCATTATGAAAAAAAAGTTGGCCATTGTGATGGCAGCCATAACATTCAGCAGTCATTTGTAGCAGCCATATCATTTTGTCTTGTTATTCTGGCCATACCTGTTTTAGCCTATAGCAGCAGCCATTATGTGTGTGCCTATTTGTACCAGCATTGTTTTAGGAGTCCAGTCGTGGCGGCCATGTTTGCAAGTTGTGGCTTTGTTGTGCAGAACAGCCAGTTGCAGCAGCTATATTGGGAATGTTGGCCACATATGGGGGCAGCCGGTTGCAGCAGACATATTTGTTGAGGTTAGAAGTGTGCAGTGGCCATATTGTTGAGACAATGTATGACAACCATGTTGTGCATGGCCTGGTGCGGCTTAGTAACCCACAATCTAGTGGGAGCACTGAGAGAAGAGGATCACCTTGCTGGTGACTGAAGAGAATCAGTAGGTACTGCTTGGGGAAATTTTAGAACTTAAAAGTTTTGGGGAGAAGTAAACTATTGGGGTATATTCCTTAGTGTGTTTGTTTATCTGCATTAAATAGCTAGTCAGAGGGCATGCAAAAACCAGGTTTTATGTGTTTGTCTTTCCTTCCCTCCCACCCCTCTAGCACCCACCCCAACTCATCCTTTGATTTATAGGCAGGAGACACTTTCACACTAAAAAAAAAAATTTATCAGCCTTTTAATTTAAAATCTGAAATTCCCCAAGCCTTATCAAGAGTTTAATCATGACCTGGTAGGTCACTACCAGATAAATAATGAATACACTAATACATTGGAATGTATATTGTGATATTCTGATGGTGCTGGTCACCCAAAAGACTGTTTATTAAGTGAGAGCATTGTTAAACATGGAGAGGTCCATATCCAGCCGCTATGTGGTTGAGATAGCTGGATAAAACTAACTTAGCCTGGATATTCAGCAGCACAGTTGAATATACCCGGCTATCTAAAAGTTAGCCGGATAAGTATCCAGCTAACTTTAACAGGTCTATGACCCAATCAGTTGGTCGGATAACTTATCCGTCTAGCTCAACTCCTAATTACGCCCCTGCCCAACCCACCACTTAGTTGGATAACTATTTATTTGGCTAAGTGGCGACCACTGATCCCAGGCAGATATTCAGCTGCCACCACTTAGCTTGATAAGTTGAAACTTATTCAGTTGAGAGGCACTAAATATCTACCTTGGACTGTTAATTTGTACTTTTTTTTGTTAGGTTAGTTTTGTTCTGTTATACTGTGATCTTAATTATTTCCACATAAAGTTAATTCACTTGATTAATGCCTGACAGTGTCTTTTCTTTAGTCTATGAGCTTAATCTACCAATGGTTTAGGGGAAAGGGAGAAAAAGGGCAAGAGATGACCCTTGAAACTCCATATGTTGTTGATCTAATTCCCGTTACTCACTCTGAGATAGCAATAGCTTTCTTTAGTTTACTTGGCTAATGTGTTTTGGACTCTTCTTCTAGGAACTTGTCCAAACCTCTTTTAAAACCCGCTACGCTAATTACCTTGATCATGTCCTCTGACAACAGATTTGTGAGCTTGATAGTGCACTGAATGAAAAAGTACTTTCTATGATCTGTTTTGAATTTGCTGGTGGTTGTTTCATGGCATGTCCCCGGATAAATGACCGTCCTTTATTTACCCGTCCCACCCCACTCAAGATTTTATAAACTTCTATCATGCCCTCTCTCAGCTGTATCTTTTCCAAGTTGAAGAGCCCTAGTCTACGTAGCCTCTCACCATAGGAGAGATGTTCCATTCTCTTTATCATTTTTGTTCCTCTCCTCTGCACCTTTTCAAATTCCACTCTGTCTTTCTTGAGATGGGGGTGACCAGAACTACACACGGTACTCAAGATGCGATCTTACCATGACTCAGTACAGAGGAGAGATTTTCCATTTTATTCTCCATTCCTTTTCGGAACATTCCTATTTGATTTTTTAACTGCTGATGCAAACTGAGCCAAGGGTTTTCAATGTATTTTCCATGAGGATTCCAAGGTCTTTTTCCTGGATAGTGACTTCAGATACAGAACCCAGCATCATGTACCTGTACTTGGGATTATTTTTGCCTAGTGCTTCACTTTGTGTTTTTCTACATTAAATTTCATCTGCCATTCAGTTGCTCAGTCTCCTAGTCTCACAAGGCCCTTTTACAGTTCCTCGCAATCTGCTGCTATTTTAACAAATTTGAATAATTTCATGTCGCCTGCAAATTTGATCACCTCACTCGTCGTCCCTTTTTCCGGATCATTTATGAATATGTTAAACAGCTTAGGTCCCGATATCAGTCCTTGTGGTACTTCACTAATGACTTTTCTCCATTTGGAAAACTGACCACTTAGTCCTATCAAGTCTTTTTAATCCACAATAGACCACTGCCTCCTATCCCATGACTTCAGTTTCCTGATCTTTGCCAAATGCTTTCTGAAAGCCCAAATATGCTTTATCAACCGGCTCACCTTTATCTGGCAATCTAATTATTTCATTCAGAATTGCATATGGTGTCTTTTAATAATTGTACATGCACTGTTTAGCTTAGGTATATGTGGTTGGCTTCATTGTGATTGTGTACATATTGAGGCCACGATTCAATTGGCTAATTTATCTGGTCTAACGTTAGTCCAATAAGTCATTCTGGATATTCAGTGAGATAAATGTCCCGCTGAACATCCCCAAATAAAGTTATCCGGATAACTTTAAACTTAACCAGCCATCATTTCAGTATCGCCAGTTAGGTTTAAAATTATCCAACTAAAGGCAGTCTGATAACTGTACACTTAACTGGCTATATTCAAAAGAATATAACCGTTTAAGTGGCTACAGTCTTTTAAAAATAATGTCATGCAAACCTGTCAGCCCGATTTCCCGCCTCCCTTTCAATGTGTAAAAAAAATGTGCCCTGCTGAGCTGAGCCCTCCCCCACTCTCTCAAACCACTAGGACAGGTCAATGTCAGCCTCTCCTTGCACACACACCCCTCCCCCAGTTAGAAAAAATCTTAAATGAATGTCGTCCCCCCCTCCCTTTCCCCCTTCTAATCTTCCCACCCAATACCTTCAGAAACCCTTTTCTTCGCCAGGATCCCCGGACGCCACAGTCGCAGCAGCTACCAGCATTGCCCTGACAGTAACACTAGAAGCATAAGATACCAGCATTGCTTTTAGAGATTCTTCTGTGGGAAACAGTTTGGCTAAACACTTAAAAAAAAAAAAAAAAAAGTGCCACAGCCTGCTGTGGAGAAATTGGTGCTCCCCCTTTAAAAGCAACCTTTTCCATAAAATGCAAGCAGTAAATTTTCCGCAGCTGTATGCTGTCACCTTTTCTTCCTGTGGCAGGTGATCGAGTACACTTGATGTGTCTTGTTTGAGCAAGGTTTGCTGTTTTGAGCATGGGAAGAAAATAAAATAAAAATTAGTCGCTGTCGTGGACCTCAATTGGATCTGTTTGAATGCAGGAAGGGACCATCCAGAGATTTTCCTCTTCTAGGCAAGTGTAAATACAGTCAGGTTTTTTATGGTTTATGGTAGTAAATAAAATTGGCGTAAGTGTGCAGATGAATAACCCTTGTTGGACATGTCAAGCTTGGTTTTCAAAATGATTTATGTGGGTAAAAATAGTTTTACATGAATTAACAGACTGAAAATTGTTCTTCCTCTGTGTGGCTGAAAAACTGTGTGTATTGTTCCACAGTGTGAGAGGAGGCATTTCTGGGGAGGTGCTTAGATCAGGGGGAAGAAAGCTACATGGATAGATCACATTTTCAAATCTTTGTTAAAACTTTCCCAGCAAAATTCTACCCACTGGGAAAAAAAAAAAGAAACCTCCCCAAGTACAAATGACTGCTCGCACTTTTTCTATGACAGGTTTCAAAGGCTTGAAACTTGGGGCACAGTCCAATGGTTAAAAGTACCCCTGGAGTTTTGTCCCAATGTGAACAGTCTAGAAATTGCTCACTTTGTGGACAAAGCAGAGTAGGGGGTGAAAAGTGCAGCCCAGCAACCTGTTTCATTATTTTTCATTTCAAAGGGCAATGAAGCAAAAACCCCAATGACATTTTTTTTTTAAATTTTGTTTCAAAAATATCTTGCATCCACCCTAGTCTGGTCTTCTGATGCCTTAACAAAACTCCATACCCCCAAAATGTAAAACCTGAAACACCCCCAGGCCTTCACCAATATAAACCTTAATCTTCCCTTCCAGATGCCTCTCAGCTCTTCTCTGGGGTCCCCAAATGGGGCTAGAATGATCTCCAGTGGTCCTGATTTGAAAGGGCATCAGCTCTAGGGCCAATCATTGCCATTTTCAGATCAAGATGTGTTGGATCAGAAGCAACCGAGAAGGGGACAGATCCTATATGAGATTTAAATCTGTCCGTCTCCTGATCCTCTTTGCTGGAACTCGGATGGATTCCCTCCCGCACCACTCTGTATTGGTTGGTAGAAGGCAAAATAGTTATTAATGAGGTGACTCAGGGAGATCTCCCACTTTCATAGGGCATGAGCAACAAGAAATGGGATCTACTTCTTAGGACTGGCCACTGTCAGAGACAGGATGCTGGGCTCAGTGGAACTTTGTTCCAACCCAGCATGGTACCGCTTATGATGACTCCTGCCCCAACTGGAAGAACTGAGAAACACAGGAGGAGGCAGGGGAACATTTGTAGAAGGCCTGGGGTGAGGGTTTTCAAATTTTTATTTTGGGGCACCTGTTTTGTTTCAGTGGGGGGGAGAGAGAGGAATCCAGTCTCTTAGTTCCCTGGGTGGGGGGGAGGGGGGGGGGTCTGGTTTTTCCTTTTCCTTTTAATGTTTTTGTGTCAAATAAATGAAACAACCATCAAACAAAAAAATAATAAAACTGCAAAAAAATAAAATGAACAAAAATGAAACAGGTTTTTAGTGTACTGGATGGTACTAAAGCAGAGTACGTGTAGTGGAACATTTATTGTGATACCACTCCCGTACGCCCCAAGCTTCACTATTTGAGCTGTGATAGTTAATTTTTTCAACGCCTCACGTATCTCCTGTCAACGCTCTTGATATAACAGTTGCTAATCATCAAAACCCATATTTCCCCAGATAGTCAGCCTCCAGAGCCTAAAAAGATTGTAGGTTAAGCAATGCCTGTGTAAATGTGAAAGTGCAGTGACCCTGCATCTGGGAATTAGAATCCGCAGCCTTCTGCTCTATATATGGACCTTTGGTTTCATTTGCAGTATGTTCTATGAGGAAGGAACTTTATAGTTTGTAAGCTGTGTAAAGATATCATTTATAGCTCTTTTGTTTTCATTTAAGTAATTTGAATTATGGAATTAAGATAATTCTTGCACATGCAAAAGAAAATATTTTATTTACAGCTCCGTCAACCCTAGTACTAGTATTCTTATGAGTCCTGGAGAAAGCGATGCCTTCAAAAGCTGTTTTACATCTTCTTCTTTTTGTAATTGCTGTGTTGGTTCAATAAACAGTTTCTCAGTCTGCAGAGAGTCCTGCATTTTGGCCTGGAATCTTTTTTATCTCATTTGATTCAATAGAAACTGAATCCAATAGATACTGTAGTTTTCAGATATATATATTTTTTTAATTTGTAAGAAGCAAGTACCATTGTAATATAAATCCATGAAAAGAAAATATAAATCTTAAAAGGAAAGGGAAGCAACATCACTACATGCATTTGGACACAAGAAATGAACGCGTTGGTAAAACCATAGGAAACTGTGTGAATCTGAGAAGGACAATGTAATAAACTGAATGCTCTGAGCTGGTATGGAGCGTGTTAAGATTAGGAGGAGAGAGTTAATGCAGGAGGATGAGCTGCTGGCCAAAGTGTGTATAAACCAAAGCTATCACAGGAAGTAGGTGGGAGAGGAAATTCTGAGTGCACTGCCCTGCTTTTGTAGCACAGCATGAAGAATCCTGATAGGCAGAATAATGATCCTCTGCCCGATAACAAAGCATGGACTTCCTTCTCGTAACTTCTGCTGATTGTTTCTCTTCTGCTCTTTGGAAGAGGAAAGCGCGACTGTTTGTGATATTTCTAGGAAGGGGGGGGGGGGTGAAATAATACAGCGGGCTGGTGTTAGCTTTTTACCTCTGCAAACCCGGGCACAAGTGACTTAGGTTCTGGCAGATCCGCTGAAGGATCTGTTGTTCAGTAGATCTTTGAAATGGGAATGATCCCATGGGACTGGAGAAAAGCTGTTATCCTTCTTCATAAAAACATTAAGAAAGAGGAGGTTTGAAATGACAGGATGTTTCGTCTTACCTCGGTGGTGGGAAAATTAATGAGGACTGCGGAAGGAAAGGATAGCAGCATATCTAGAATCCAGCAGGTCTGCAAGATCTTAGGCAGCATGATTTCACTAGAGGGAGGCTGGGTCAAACGAATCTGATCAATTTCTTTGATTGGTGGCTAGAGAATTAAATCAAGGGAACTCGCATTCTTGTTGAAAATTAATGGATAGAGTTTACTTTTTTTTTTTTTTTTTTCCTTTTTACAGTTTCCAGTCAGATAGCCCTCTGGGAAAACGCATGTTTTGCAGTACCTAAGTTTGTCATGAGACCATCCACATGCTGACAATTCCTCCATAAATTGCCTTCCCTCAATGCAGCTGAAAGTCTGTATCTTGTCCCACAAAGCTGATGCTTTTAGCCACATTTAGAGGAGGCGCATTCCCAGGGAGGAAAATAACATGCGCACATTGCATTTTCAAATCTGCGCATGTGGTTTTTCCTTGCAAGAAGTACCCATGCAAAAAGACAATGCAAAAGCCCCGCATTGTTTCAAAATAAAAGTACATATGTCAGGGGCATTGCTAGGTACTTAAAAGATCCAGGCACAGGCCCTTAAACTCACCTTATTTCCAAGATGTTGATAGCTCACCAGGATCAACAGCTTGCCCCCTTCCCCAGAATAATCTTGTAAAAACACATAATTGGACATCACTCTTAATAGTCCATTTTAAATGATTTCTGGGCTACATTCCCATGTAGCTCTCATCAGGGAACTATCCTATATGACCTGTGACAGGGAAACCATCCAGTTAGTTAGATCCCATGGCTCTCTCCATACCCACTTCTTATCTCCATCTATGCAGACAGGACACCCCTGCTCATAAAGCAGGAGGCACCGCTACAAACATTTTGCACCATTGTCTCAAGATGCTGGGAATGCATGTCAGTGGCATCTCTAGACAGAAGAGCCTTCTAAGCAACAAAGAAACCCCCGGCCAGTTTCAACCACCTAGTAAAGCTACCACTAAAATTATTTAAGAGCATTAATCAATAAAGGACTTCTTTTGGGAGTGAAATCTAGGGTCTGTACAGAATTCCAATATAAATCCAGCACATCAAGTTATACAATAACCTGCATTCCCAGAAGCTCCCTCCACAAAGGATGCAGAGCAGAACTAGGACACTTTCCCTTACCACGCACCTTAGAAAAATACTTTTCAGATTCCTGGTATCATCTCATTGTAACAGCAACACATTAGCACACCTCAGTAGCATGGGGTAATAATTCAAAACCCTGCAAAAAATGACCTTGAAACCTATAGCAAACCTGCCATACTCTAACGCACTAACTGCCAAACTCAAGAGTAGCAACCCTACCCATGAAAAGACAACACAGAAAATATTTCACCAGGCCCTAAAACATCCATAAACCTCCTATTAGATTGTTATTGATCTCTACACAGAAACTATATGCTACCTCACCTTGGTCGTTTGCAGAATGCAGATAGAACCTCACCAAATACAGAATAAAGAGATCATAAAGTATAAATAGAAACATGCAGAACCAAAACAGAAACCACAACAAGCCAGACTCTTATGCAGTGCAACAATTAAAAAATATATATTTATTTTATTTATTTATTTAACAATTTTATATACCGACCTTCATAGTAGATTACCATATCGGATCGGTTTACAGTTTAACAGAGGGAAAAAACTAGAGTAACAAATTCACGTAAATGAAAGATAACCAAAGCAGGAATAAGTCAAAGTTACAATCAACAGGGGGCGGGAACTTGGAAGCTTGCAACAAGCTGGAAAGAAGAAAAGGCCAGTAAAGTAATTTTACCGTAGAGTACAAGTTACAAACTTAAGAACGGTGCTTTAATCTGAAGTCTAAGTATATATATCACTATACCTCATGAAACATCAAATGCAATCAAGAAGTGTAAAACAACCATACCAATAAAAAGAATGTCAAATCAGTTGATGAATAGAACAACATCCAGTATTTAAAAGTGTATACAAAAATGTTTTTAAAATGATGAAACGCCAATAAAATATTTCAAAACAGACAATATTTCAAAACAGCAGACAATACAATAATTAAAACTAATAAGGATAAAGACCTGCTTCTCCATACTAGGGAGCTTTAGATTTCCAGTCATGCTGAGATTGTAATAGATTGAAGGAAGGAGGGCACACAAACTTTAATCTCTCTCTGTCCTATAAATACTCTCTCACATGCACACATGCAAGCTCTCACGCTCAAATTCTCACAGGAACACACGTGCTCTCTTTTCACTCTCACAGACACACTCTCGCGCGTGCACACACACGCGCACTCTCTGACACAATGTAAGGATTGTGGACCCTTGTTGCTGTGGGAAAGTTGAGTCAACCGACTAGGAAGGCCCTGTATGTCCTCCCTGACAGCTTTCGGGACTGAGTTGGCGGGAGACTAGTCTAGGGCGTCACCTTTACCAACCCCTTTCCCCTTAGGTTGAGCTCTCGGATTCGAGGGGCCAGCAGGACTTAGGTGATGGTCTCATAGAAAATAGAATAGTGGGAAATCCCAGTTGTGGCTAGGGTCAGAGGCAGGCAGCACACAAAAGTGGATCCGGTCTAAGCTATGGTCAGGGTCAGGCAGCAGGCAAGAGTGGTCTAGATTCAGGCTGAGGTTAATCTGAGAGCCAACAGAGGAGAGGCCGGGCTAGGAGGGATGAGGCAGGCAGGCAGGCAAGGCTGGAGGGATGATGGCAGAATCGGGCAGGCTTGGGGAGAAGAAAGCAGGAACACAGCAATTCGCTCTACCAGCGATTGTTGAACTGTTGCTGAGGTGAAGAGAGAGCCTCCAAGAAGCCCATTAATGGGCAGCTATGAGTGATGTCTTTTTATGCCGTGGGATCTTTAAAGGTCCTGCATTCAGGCATGCACGCACTTAGGAGAATGGGTCCGGAGGCAGTGGTGGTCCAAGGCGTCCATGTAACAATGTTTGACAGCCCTGCTACAGTGAGGCTTGGTTGTCTGTGGGTGAGAGACTAGGGGCATAGGCCTCATGTACCCAGTTTTAACAATGTCTCTGGATATACTTTGAAAATTGGTGTAAAATCTGTGGGTAAAAAGAGCACATGAACTTTGTCCCTACACAGACCATCTTCCAATTGTTTGCATTTCAGTCCTTAATGACAGACATTTCCAACATCTATCATTGTCTTAATTTACTGTCTTCAAATTAACCAGGAATTTTGGAAGACCTCCTCTTCTAGGGGACACAGAGGATTTCCATTTGTTTGTATTAAACAGTCTTTCCAGATCGAAGTGTTTTAAATTAGCTTTTTTTTTCTTCAAATTCCATACATATCATTTCAATAAGTTCTACCCATCATGTCAATTCCTATTCTACAACAACTTCTGAACTTGATTCTCTACCAAACCATATTAATATCTATTGATGTTTTAGGGAAAGTGGAGGAAGAAACTTCTCTCCCTTTTCTAAGCAATCTTGTACAGCTCAGCAGAGTTGCTGAAGGCGTTCCACTCCTGAATTTGGAACCACATGTGCAGGCTATAAATATAGTTGCTGTCAAACTTTTGGAGAGCTGTTGAAGTACACAAGATGTAGGCAGATGTTTTACAAAGTCTTCCCTCTTGTAAATGAAGTGGGAAAAGCCAGCCTGCTTAACAGGAATATACGAGGGGGGGGGGAGGGTATGAGAATAGTGTTTCTCTGACCGTTGCTTGCTTGTAACATCAAAAGAACACTTGCACTGGGCAATGTTTGATAAATATATATGTAATTCAAAGGATTTCTTACTCTGTTAATACCGAATGATGATGATTTTGGAATTCAGTAAGCAGTTCCCTTTCTCCACTAGGAGCAATTGTTGAGAAAAATGTCATAAATGACACAAAAAAATGGTTTATTATTAAGTTCACATTCATAGGCATGCTAGTTGGAGTGAAATATGCTGGACCAATTTAATGGATATAATTGTGTTTCATATTATTTTGTGGTGCCCTTGCCAATCTGATGATATTCCTGAGGAATAAGTTAGTTAATCAAAGATTCTTTAAGAAGGATCAGCTAAAAATGTTTAGTAATGTTTTTCAAGATGAGTAGGTTAACGGGGAAAGAAACTGGTTAAGCAACAGAGCTTAGAGAGTGGTAGTCAACGGTGAAGATAAAAGGATCAGTAGGCTGCTTCAGAATATGGCAATATCATTATTAGCAATATTTGGAAGGGCTTATGGGTGAAATATGTATGTTTGCAGATTACCCAATAATTTCTTACAAAGGAGTACAATAAAGGTAACTTGAAAAAACTAGAAGAATGATCAGAGGTTTAGAAAAGCAAGTTTGCTTACCGTAAACGATGTTTCCGTAGATAGCAGGATGAATTAGCCATGCTGTCATGGGATCTGTCAATCAGGCCCGGGAGGCGGAGCTTGTCAAAGCAGAGAACAGAGCTTTGCTCTCTGCGGCTGCGCGTGTATTCCCGCGCAGGAAAGTAACGGACTCTCCTCAGTCTGTGATTAAGCTGTAGTGTAGTCGAAGACTAGGTGACTGCCAGGGAGGAGGGTGGGTCAGCATGGCTAATTCATCCTGCTATCTACGGAAACATCGTTTACGGTAAGCAAACTTGCTTTTTCCCGTCGATAGCAGGGCTGAATTAGCCATGCTGTCATGGGAGTCCAAAGCTCCCGATCACGTCATATATGACATATGTGGTTGGACGTGATCATTGACAGTGTGGCAGTCACTGTGGACAGGAGGATAGAGAGTGCAGTATTGCTTGCCCTATCTTCGCATCCGTGGTTGCTTGCTGGTCAAGGCAGTAATGAGATGTGAAGGTATGCAGTGATGACCATGTAGCTGCCTTACAAATGTCAATGGGTTGCACATTCTTCAGGTGTGCTAAGGATGTTGCTACTGCTCTGACTTGGTGAGCTTTAGGAGTAGATTGTAAATGTAAATTCTGCTTGTCATAGCAGAATTTGATGCATTGCGCTATCCAACTGGAGATGGTGCGCTTGGCTACTGGCTGTCCAGGAGCCTTCGGGTCATAGGAAACAAAGAGTTGAGAAACACGGGAGTCCGAGTTCGTCCTTTCTTTGTAGTGTGTTAAAGCTCTTTTACATCCAATGTGTGCAGTAGCTTTTCCCTATCGTTTGCATGAGGTTTAGGGAAAAATATTGGTAATTCCATTGACTGATTGAGATGGAATGGGGTAACTACCTTTGGTAGGAAGGATGGGTGAGTTCGTAGAACTACCTTTTGTTGATGAAATTGTAAGTATGGAGGATAGTGGACCAAAGCTTGTAACTCACTAACTCTTCGTGCTGATGTTACTGCAACCAGGAATACCACCTTCCAAGTGAGGTATTTCATGTGTACTGAGTCCATAGGTTCAAATGGAGAAAGCATGAGCTGTTCCCGAACTATGTTGAGGTTCCAAGGGACTGGAGGTTTGGATACCGGAGGACGAATGTGTGTTAACCCCTTTATGAAACGAGTCAATAATGGGTGATTGGATATAGGAATGTCATTGATTGGTCTATGATAGGCGCCTATGGCGCTGAGATGAACTCTGATGGATGATGTTGCTAGTCCAACTACATATAGAGAATGAAGATAATCAATGAGCAATTCCGGGGAGCAGTCCAATGGCGGTACACCTTTGGAAGTGCACCAGGTAGAGTAGCGTTTCCATTTATAGCTATAATTTTTCCTGGTTGAGAATTTTCTTGATTGTAACAAGATGAATTGTGCTGAAGTGGAAACTCCTTGTTCTGTCAGGAGGAGCCTTTCAATCTCCAAGCTGTCAAGTGCAGAGATGAGTGTAGCGGGTGTAGGAGTGTTCCTTGATCTTGGTTTAGAAGATCTTGACGATTCGGTAATAGAACTGGATCCTTGATGGATAGTCGAAGTAGGAAACTGTACCATGGTTGCCTCGGTCATGCCGGGGCTATGAGTATCAGTTGAGTTTTGTCCTCTATTCACTTCTGAATGGTTCTTGTTATGAGAGGTATGGGAGGAAAGGCATACAGAATGCTTGTCTCCCATGGAATGAGGAAGGTTTCATGAGCGATCCTGAAATGGCTCGGTCTTATCAGGCAGAAGTTGGAAACTTGAGAATTGATCTCTGTTGTAAAGAGATCTATGGAAGGTGTCCCGCACTGCAGAAATATGTCCTGGACTATTTCTGTATTGAGTGACCATTCGCAGGGATGCAAGATGCGGCTTATGTTGTCCGCTCTTGTGTTCGCAACTCCCGGTAGGTAAGTTGCTTGTAGATGTATGCAATTCTTGTGAACGTGTTCGAAGATTGTCAGGGTCTCCTTGCAGAGGGGCCATGAACCGAATTCTCTTTGTTTGTTGATGTAAACATCGCTACTTGGTTGTGTGTGTAGATCATGACCCTGCGTCCTTTCAGGTGGTCTTGGAAGACTCACAAGGCGTTGCGAATCGCTCTGAGTTCCAATAGATTTATTTGTAGATTCAGTTCTGAGATCGTACATAACCCTTGGGTTTCGTAAATCTCGAGGTGTGCACCCTATGTCCTGCGAGATGCATGTGTGGTTAGAACTGCATTGTGAGGAGGCTGAACAATGCTCCTTGGATAGGGTGGAATCTAGGAGTCACCATGCTATATCTTTTTTCATTTCTGCGGTCAGTGAAACCTTCTGCGTCACTGGTTGTGAATGCAGTTTTCATTGGCGCTTTAGACCCCATTGAAGGAATCTAATGTGTAGCCTGGTGTTGGGAATCGTGAAATTTGTCACTGTCACGTGGTCCAGACTTACCAGGACTGTCTACTGACGGCCTCTGAATATGTTTCAAGGTGTGCAGGAGTTGACGGAAATGTGATATTATGTCGTCTGGGAGATATGCTCTGTTGCACATAGTGTCCAAGCATGCGCCTATGAACTGTCATTGCTGTGTTGGTTGTAATGTGATTTTGAAATTTTATCACCAACCTTAGTTGCTGTAAGCAATGTATCACCCGTGTGAGGTGATACTATAAGATGTTCGGAGTTGAGGCTATTATGAGCCAGTCGTACATATACGGAAAGATGGTTATACCTTGTTTCCTGAGATAAACTACCACCACTATCACGTATTTGGTGAAATTTCTGGGTACAGCCGTTAGTCCAAAGGGAAGAACTTGTACTGGTAGTGTTGATGTCTGTATCGAAAACACATGTAAAACCACAAGGATGGATGGATTGGAATGTGTGTGTATGCATCCTTCAGATCGATGGAGCACATCGAATCGTTGGTTGAATGAGAGGAAGAATTGACTTCAACGATACCATTTGAATTTCTCCTTGGTGAGAAATTTGTTCAATTTCCTTTGATCTAGTATGGGCGAAGGCCCCCAGACTCCTTTGGTATGAGAAAGTACGGGAAATAAATGCTGCTAGTTTGGGGTGTGGGTGGATTATCGAATTGCATGTTGTTTGCAAAGTAAAGCAATTTCCCCCACCCCAGTTGTGTATGAGAACTGTGAGTCTTGAGTGCGGAAAGATGAGGCAAGATTGGTTTTGTAACAAATTGGAGTTGGTAACCTTGACGTACTATCTGCAGAACCCATTGGTCTGATGTTATTCTTTCCAGACTCTCAGGTAAGCACGACTTCTGCCTGGAGGAGCTTGTTGTTGTGGTGGCGGCTGAGTAACTAAAAGACGAAGTCATTTTGCTGCAGTAGCCGTATGTAGTGGCTGCTGTCTTTGGTTACGTGGTTTACCCCTTTGTTGATTTGAGGTATGTGGAGCAGGACGTTGGTAGGCAAGGCATGGCTGCGTACGAAAACTTTAAATGTATAGGGTCTTCTGGCAAATGGTTGCCTACGGATAGACCCGACATAACGACGTGTAGTCGAATAAATAGGATGCGATGCTAGCGATTGTACTGCTAGATCTTTGTCTTTAATTTACTTACTGCGTCCTGGAATTTCTCTCCGAACAGGATATTTCCTGTACATGGGAGGTTTGATAGTGTCTCGTGTAAGTCTTCACATATCGAACTTGAACGTAACCATGTTAGTGTGCGGGCTGCAATGACTGTTGCAGATGCCCTGGATGATGTTTCAAGTGCTTCTTAGATTGACCTCAAGAGGTGTCGAGAGCATTCTACTATGCCATGAAGAAGCTGAGGTATCTGTTCCGTCATAGAGGAATAAGTAGTTTTTATAGCTTGCATGCACTCATATGGATATTGCACCATGTTGAACTGATGTTGCATAATTCTTGCGGTTATATCGAGTTATGGAATATTTTCCTTTCAAACTCATCTAAATCTTTGTTGTCTTTCCCCGGTGGGGAAGTGGTATGCAACTTATTTCCTTGTACCTTTGCATCGCCAACTCTACTACAAGTGATGTATGATGCAATTGTGATAGAGTATATAGTGACGTTTTCTTCATAGGAAATTTACGTCAGTTTTCCTGGAAATGGCTGTTATTGTATAAGGTAGCCTCCAGGATTTTGCAAGATTGAATGCAGGATATCTTGTGGTGGAAGAATGTTGGTTCCACCTGAGTATCAATTTTATAGAAGACCAATTTTGGGTATGTAAGGTCTTCAGGAGGGGAATACAACTCCCGAATGTGGTCTTGCAGATTTGAGAAACATCCCACTTATGGTGATGGGGATGTTTGTATTGAAGGAGAATCCAAAGATGTCTCCTGGACATGAGTTGGTGAGGCTGGTTGGTTTAACATGGGAGATGTCGGTGCCAACTGCTGTTTAGTAGCAATATTAGGTATTTAAATGATGATGGAAGTATCACGTAAAAAACTGTTAAGATTGAGACAGTTGGAAAAATGCTTCTCTTATATGAGAGGGCATAACCATACTACTGTCTTGTTTTTGTGCGATACCTGTTTGAGGTGAAGTTGTGGAAACTTCACGGGCTCTTTGTAGTCTATTATCAGAAGTAATACTTAAAAGTTTTCGAATCGTTTTTTTTTTTTGCTTTACGAGATAACATAGAAGTCGAGGGACTTATCTCCCATGATGCACTCCTCTTTGGTAATTTATTACGGTGGGAGTGACTTAAATACTTATATTAGTCATCAGATGATGTATCAGTATCTGTGACTTCAGTCTCTGGAAATTTAGCTGTGTGAAGGGTATTGATTCCGCTTTCAGCTCATCTTTATTTATTTATTTTTTTATTTTTTTAAGGTGAATAATTATGGATTCCACGCGCAGATGTTGATCTATGCGCTGAGTTAGATATATGCGCGTAGATATGTTTATGCGCGGATGTAGAGTTATGCGCGGTATGCGCGACGGTGAACTTATGCGCACTTGTAATCTGTGCGCGGAATTAAATTTCTGCGCAGTTTTAGTTGTATGCGCATATCTTTTTTATGTGGCGCGCACATGGGTTATCGGTGCCGATGTGTTCGGCGCCGTGCACATAAGCCTCTTTATGCACATAAGCCTTTTGTAGGCGGCGCCTTGCGCATAATCCGGTTTTTATTCGGCGCCGTACGCGCAAGGTCTTCCGGCGCCGTACGCACAGGTACTTCCGGCGCCGTACGTGTTGGATCTTCCGGCGCCGTACGCGCTGGGTCTTCCGGCGCCGTATGCGCATCTGTTCGGCGCGGTGTTTTCTCTGCGCCATGCGCGTATTTGTTCGGCGCGGTGGTTTCCTCTGCGCCATGCGCGTATTTGTTTGGCGCGGTGGTTTTCTCTGCGCCATGCGCGTATTTGTTCGGCGCGGTGGTTTTCTCTGCGCCATGCGCGCCTGGAGCTATGAGCTACGCACAGACTCCATCCTCGGCGCCGGTATGTTCGTCTGTGCGCGGACGGTGCCGTAGGCGCATAAATCATCGGCGCCGAGGATTCCACCTCCGATGAGGTATGTTGCGGCTCTGTAGGCACTGGGGATTTTCAAGAACCCACTGGCCTTTGTTTTTTGCCTTTCCCTTACCTCCTAGAGTGGAGGACTTAGGATTTGACGGCAAAGCTTCTTTCTTCCGTTGGAGCCGATGCAGTTAGCGGACTAGGTCCTGAAGCCGGTGGCCGCTTGATTAATGCTCTAGATGATATCTTAGAGCGAACTTACCTTTGTCTCGATTATGAGTCAGTCCGAGACATTTATTATAGCGGTCGTAGTGACAGGGTTTGAACCCGATTTTGATATTTAAATTCTGTTTTTAAAACTGAGGAGAAATCAGCTCCGCGTGCGATCCCGCTCACGGAAAAAACAGACTGAGGAGAGTCCGTTACTTTCCTGCGCGGGAACACACGCGCAGCCGCAGAGAGCAAAGCTCTGTTCTCTGCTTTGACAAGCTCCGCCTCCCGGGCCTGATTGACAGATCCCATGACAGCATGGCTAATTCAGCCCTGCTATCGACGGGAAAACTATGCTTCAGTGGCATCAAGTGTAAAATCCCTCATATGATGTGCAATATATTAACTGCTTACAAGTTAAGAGGGCAAGAACTGATAATTGTCACACTGGAAAGGGACCTAGGTGTAATCATCTTTGATGTAATAAATCCATGGGGCAAGCTAACACCATACTCAAGTACATAACAAGAAGCATCACAGACAGAAACATAGAACTGACGGCAGAAAAGGACCAAATGGTCCATTCAGACTGCCTAGCAAGCTTCTTATGGGTAGTATCTGCCACGCCATGCAGGTTACCCCCAGGTTTCTCTTAAGGGTAGCAACTTCTGTTCTGTACAGTTATCCCCAAGCCTTATACTGGATGGACTTGGCCATAGAAGCAGTCCTGTGTTTTTTCCCTTATGTCTGTGCATCAGTATCCCAGACTGCAAAAATGTCAGGGCTCGTGTTGGTTGTCTCTGAATCTAATTCCTCTTTCCCCACCAACCCCCTTTGCTTCATTGAAGCAGAGAACAATGTTGCAGTGGCATCCAAAGCATCAAGGCTTATTGCTTAAGGGTAGTAACCAACATACCAGCAAGTCACCTCCATGCCCTCTTTTATTCCCCTTATATAGGTGCCATATTCTTCCTACAAACCCAAAAAGCCCTGACTTCTGAGGACTAACCTTGAGTTTGTGGGAGGAGAGCCAACGATTAATACTATCAAGATATGCATTGAAGTTCTTAATATGATCATTGCAAGCATGATCTGAATACACTATAACTTGTCAGCATGTCTTTGTGCCATCCACAAAAAGGCATCCTTTTTCCCTCTAACAACTCTGCAGTATTGCTCACAAAGATGTTGAACAGAACTGGCACCAGGACTGATCACTGAGGCACTCCACTAATTACCTTTCTCTCCTCACAGTAAATTCTGTCATCTATCACTCAAATAGTGTCACTTTCTAATCCACTCCACCACCTTAGGACCCACCCTCAAGCTGCTCAGTTTATTAATGGGCCATGAAAATCCAAGTAAATCACATCCAGCGTATGTTCTTGTTCCAATTCTCTAGTTAGCCAATTGAAGAAATCCATGAGGGCCATATTCAGTAAACTAGCGAGTGGACAGGTTATCTGGCTAAAGATTGCTGGGTAACTTGTCCCAAATATTCAGTGGGATAAACATCCTACTGAATATACTCGCTTAAAGTTGTCCAGCTATCTTTAAACCTAACCGACCAGCTTTTGAATATGGCTGGTTAGGTCTAAAGTTATCTGGCCTTTTGTGGCCAGATAACCAGTCACTTAACCAGATATCTTCAACTGATATTCAGTTAAGTGGCACTCCTGAAGGAAAAAAAAACAAAACTTCACCATGGGCTTCCTGGCCTGATGCCCCCTCCCGCCTCAACCATATCAAATCCCTGCTGGTCAAGATGTCCCCCCACCCAAACACTTCCTAAACAAAAATCCTGTTAAGTGTCAAGTTACCTGGCCACACGACTTTAGACCTTCTCTGAAGCAGGTCTAAAACTATCTGGTTAGAGTAGCTGGTTCTAGTTTAAAATCAGCCCAGTTAGCCAGGTAAGTAAATGCCTCTCAGAAATGCCCCTGGAATGCCCCCTTTTTTTTTTTTTTATATGGCTTGATTTTAGCCACAAAACAACTTATCTAGCTAAATTCTAGCCAGGTAAGTGGCTCAAAAATCAAAACATTGCATTTAGACAGACAGACTTAGATGGCTTTGAATATTGACCTAAGTAGGATTAGATGACATGAACCGCCTGTGGTAAAACTATGTTGCCTTGGATCCTGCACGCCACTGGACTGTTGCACATCTGCTATCCTTTCCTTCAGTAGAGTCTTCACTTAATGAACTTACTAAGTAGTACATTCAAAACAAATGGGAGAAAATATTTTTTCACTCAATGTACAATTAAATTCTGGAATTCATTGCCAGAGGCTGTGATAAAGGCAATTAGCATGGCTGGATTTAAAAGAAAGGTTTGGTCAAGTTCCTGGAGGAAATGTCCATAAACTGTTATTAACCAGGTAGACGTGAGGAAAGCCACTGCTTATCCCTGGGCATAAGCAGAATGGAATTTATCTACTGTTTGGGATCCTGCCAGGTACTTGTGCTGTAGAGTGGTCACTGTTGGAAACCGAATTCAGGGCTTGATGGACTTTTGGTATGACCCAGTATGCCAGTTTTTATGTTCTTAGGTAATTTTCCCAACACTGAGGTAACCGACCTGTAGCATCCAACCTCCTCTCTGTTACACATTTTTATGAAGTGGGAGCACATTTGCCCTTCTCCAGTCCTGTGTAACCATGCCTATCTCCAAAAATCTATTGAACAGGTCCTTCAGCACACCCACCAGAACCATCCCATCTGGCCCTATGGTATTATCCATTTTCAGTTTTGCTAGTAACTGTATTGGAAAGGGGCAGTGGCACCTCCATTTCCACCAGCGTGTCCTGCAGACCTCCAATACAGGTGCAGGAAATGGACAGAGATCTTGCTGAAGACATGTAAAAGGTGGGAAAGAAGGGGTGTTGGTATGAGATTTTGAGCTGCTAGATGTGAGTTGACGTATCTCGTTGGTAGACCGGGTAAGAAGTAAGGAAATCCTGGACTCCCTCCAAGGGGCTGTCCTGAGACAAACAGTGATGAAATCTGTGAGGGATACTGGCCCTGGTATTTACGAATGGAGACGAATGATTTTACTATGTATGTATGCTGTATTCCGCTGAGATTTATGGATCTGTAGAATATACATTTTTTAAATAATGTTTCAGTAAATGCCCACCTTAGCAGAGAGGAGTCAAAAAAAAAAGATAAAGTCTTTGAATTTAAAAAATACTGACTTTTGTAGAATGGGGAAGTGCCTCAGTTTGAAGAGATATGATCATCCATTGAGCTAAGTAGCTGTTATAATTCCCTGTACAGAATTCTCTCTGCTGCAGAATTCTGTGTGACCAGGAAATGAGAAACATTGCTGGGCTTTAGGGCCTGTATTACTAGCTTTTCTCCCAGTCTGTGTCTATGAGGAAAAAAAGCTTAGCAAATCAGACCCTGAGCCTCAATTCCTTAGCTTTATGTGCTGTACATCAAATCCTGGGTTCTAGCAGTGAGCGAGGAAAAGGAAGTGTGTTTTACTAGTCTATATTTCATTATTGAAGTATGGAGGGAACATTCTCCTTGTTGATTGCGGGCAAATCTACCATGCCAGCATTTCAAACCTGCTAGCAGCCCACAAACGTCTGCAAATGACCATGAGTTCTGGAAAATGAAAGGGCCTTCACTAAGATGATAACAAGGCAGTCCAGTTACAGACAGTAAATAGAGGAAATCTGCTAAGATGAATGCATTATAAATTGCCTTTTTTCTTAGGCTCAGCATTTCATCCAAATGGAACATCAACATGCTTCACAGTTCTACTCTTTCAGAAACTCGTGTGCTGTCATTGCTGGCATGAGTGCTATTAAGTGTCATGGCTACAGATTTTGGTGCTTCAGTGGAAAGAAGAAATTATAAATGTCCATTTGCTGTTTGAAACCTGAGGGGCGGTAGCTTGTTTAAAATCAGAACTAGGATTCCATCCACAGATAAGACTTGTGAATCTCAGTACCCTCAACCGGGATAGGCAAATGTTTGGTGTGCGACCCTTTTCCTGAGGAGGAGATGGTTCGCGGCACTCATTCATTCCTGCCAGAGCTTGCTAGCCAGCGCCAGGGGACCTGCCCGCAGGTTCTCCGAAACGGAGGCCGGCGTGCGCCGTGCCATCTCTCCCGTCACAAAGCGACAGACGGAGAAAAGGATTCCACCTCATCCTTTCTAAAACTGTCAGGCTGAATTCCCGGCTAGTATCTGGTTCGCCTTGCAAAAAACCCTCCTGCCCCGTGCCAGCTTGCTGCTAGCCGCTCTGTCTCTCGGGCGGTCCCGTTTGCTGACCCGGGTTCCTCCCGGAGCTGAGGGGCGCTTCTCATTCCTGGCATGCAGTGGAAGGCTGCTGTTGCCATGGGAACCCTTCAGCCTGACTGCTCACAGGCAGCTTTCCCCCTTCACTGCGGAGAGATGTTGGCAGGAAGAGAATGGAGGCTGCTTCCTAACCTCTTTCTTCTCCCATTTATTTCTCCCTTCTCTATCTGTCTTTCTCTCTCTCTCTCTTTCTCTGCTGTTTAACAAATTTGTGAATGATTTGTTAGCTTTCTGTTAACCCTTGGTTTGCTCATCTAGGAAGGCGCCAGCGCAGGGTTCTTACCAAAGGACGTGACAGATAGAAATGTTTTTGTTACGAATAAAAAAATGACTGATATTGTAGTCCAGACAAGAAGCAAACCATTTATTGGACACCTGATATTTTTACAATAGTTTTTTTTTTAGCAGGCTACTGCTTACTCAACCTGCACTGCGAACATCCCTCTCCCTAAAGGAATTCCTCATCTTTGCTTCTCGGAATGAAATGCTCTTATTTTGCAATTGCTGTATTCCTTCTGCTTTGTATCTGAAACATGGGAAAAGCCCACTCTACTCGATGCAAGTTGTAAGAACTGAAAAATATGAACAATCATTTAAATGGTGACTTTGCATGTCTAATTAAATAGCAGAAACATTCAAAGATTTTATTTTCAAACAAGTTTTGCCATATGCACGGATAAACGGATAAAAAAAAAAATTGGACAAGATGGCAGCTGCTGATTAGCCCCAGGTCTTACCTCTGGAGAGTTCCTTCTTTCCCCCCTATAATTTCTTTTTGCTGGTATAGGGAATTTTTTCCCTCCCCTTTCTAGTTGCTGTGATGCCTAAACCCAAGTGAGGTTCATGAGTTTTTCCCTCTGAAGATGCTATCCAGACAACAATGCACAGATTTTTACTGTCCAATGGCACTAGCAGGAGAGACTGACAGCATTTTCCCTGCTGCAGGTTTAGGTTGTGAGGCCATAACAACAGTGCAGTGAGTGAGGATTGTATGGTATGTGTAAGGGAAAGGTGTGTGGCTAAGATCCTGTGAATGCTGTTCCCTGATGGAGAGGATAGAAAATAAAAGATGTATAAATGGGGAAAAGTGTTTGGTTTTTTTTCCTTTGAACACATACTGACCTTGAGTGCCAGCAATTCATCATGCATTGCAGCTTGCTAAGGCATTAGATGTTTTGTTTTCTAACTATAATAAGTGGAGGGGAGGGGATTGAGTGTGCGAGCGCTAGGGTTTTCCTCATTGAATTCTATAGAATCAAGATGAATAAATAAATGTTTTAGTTAAATATGTAAATGAGGCCATCCGGAAACTGAAATGTGGGCAGTGCTTTTGGGTTTTTTTGTCCTAACTTTGTGCTGACATCACTGCCTATGCAGGCCCAGTGTGTTCTCCTGCCTTTTTAAGCAGTCTTTACAGTATGTATACTGTGGAATGCCTTATATGCCTGACCCTTCCTTACCTTGAATACTATTTTCCAAAATATGTTTGTATGTGTTGGTGTTCTTTTCAAACGTACATGCATAACATTCCACACATAGGGCCTGATTTTCAAAAGCATTTACGTGCTTAAAAATTGAAAATTCACCTGATAATGCTCAAAGATAGGTACGTAAATTGAAAATTCAGCATGTAAATGTTTGCGCATGCGCAGATGAAAAATGACACAAATATCAGGTGAATTTTCAAAGGAGTTACTCGCATAAATGCAAGATACTATTGTAGCAAATTTCAAAAGCCATTTCCGCATATAAAGTACACTTACATGAGTAAATGCTATGGACAATTCAATGGCATTATATTGTAGCAATTTTCAAAAGCCCACTTACACGGGTAAAGTGCATTTAGATGTGTAAAACCCATTTTTAAGCATGTAAATGCTTTTGAAAATCAGGCCCTATGTGTGTAATGTTATGCATGTATGTTTGAAAAGAACACCAACACATACAAACATATTTTGGAAAACAGTATTCAAGGTAAGGAACACTTTTGGAGATTTTATACACTTCATGGAGTACACCTGTCCATTTTTGCTGTATAGGTGAATGACATTGCCTGTGCGTTTTTGCATGTCAGACAAGGGATAATAGTAACATACCTAGTAACACAGTAAATAATGGTAGATAAAGACCAAAATGACCCATCCAGTCTGCCCAGTAAGGAGTTTAGTTTGTTACCCCCTTGCCTTCTGTTTAGAGTTGTAACTGATGCCCTGTGCAGTTTAGTTTGTTACCCCCTTGCCTTCTGTTTAGAGTTGTAACTGATGCCCTGTGCAGGTCACCACATATAATAAATTACCACAGGTTACTCCAGTGCTAATTAACCCATTTCATGGCTCAGAACTTGATGGGACCACAATGCTTCAATATACAATTATTATCGCTATTCAGTCTCCCAGGCAGCCTGTGCTCCAGCTTTGAATAACATATTTTTATTATTGGCTGACCTTCCCCTAATGACTATTTGCCATGGCCTGCTTTCCAGCCTCAAATTGGGTGAACTGAGCTTCTGTACTTTTGAAATATTGCATAGCTCCTGGGAGGATAACTTTCAAACAGCTGCGAGCGGTGTCATATAGGTGTATATCTGGCCATGCGTAGTTTTACCATAGTATTTTAAAACAATGCGCATATCACATATGCACATATTATAAAATACATTAAATAAAGACCTGTTATATTACGCATATGTAGACCAGTGCATGAAGACATGCAATGCATTGTACTTTATCCACCTATTTTAAAAACATACATGTATATATTTTATGAGTGAAACTAAACTAGGATTTACTCTGTCCCGATTTACACTCGCAAGTCGGACAATTTTAAAACATGCTTGCATTGAGAAAATTAACCAGTTTACCAATTAGTCCACCATCTGGTCTTTATCTGCCGTCATTACTATGTTACTTTGTTGCCCATTCCTTCTCCAGTTCGAGACCTTTCTGATTCAAAAGCCTGAACTCCCCCCAGTCTACCCAGATCTCCCACCCAATGAATACTAAACAATAGATACTTTCAATATCACACCAGATAATTCGCAGGTGTACAAATACTTAAGGAAGTTGGAAAATGCACACTTGAGTCTTTAAAATAGCAACCTATGTGCATGTTAGCCCTCTCTGGAAAGCCTCTAGACTTCCCCTTTTTTTATATTTGTATGTACCGGTATGTGTGCAAAAGTGAAAATACATGTGTATTTTTGATGAGTAGAAAATTCACCTTAGAGAACACATCTGTCTTTTAAACATGTGTATCCAATAGCAAAAGAATAACACATTTTCCATTGCTGGGCCAGAATGAAAGGCTCCTACTCTGTAAGGCTGTGTCATTAATCTTGCAAAGTAGATGGCAAAGCTAGGCCTTCTCAGTCAGAGTAGCTGAAAGAAAAGCATCAATGTCTGCTTCAATCCTGACAAAGCTTATATCACTGAAAGCTGGTGTGCATGTATATTGACTTTAGTAGCTCTGAAAGCTTGAAACTTTAAGCAATCTTTATCATTACAAAGGTATCATGTCTACCCAGTTTTTTTACTTTTCTTTTAACTAATTTTGTTTTTGGCAGGGAATGTAGTCTCCCCTCTCTACTTCA
Organism: Rhinatrema bivittatum; assembly: GCF_901001135.1. Classification (NCBI taxonomy): domain Eukaryota; kingdom Metazoa; phylum Chordata; class Amphibia; order Gymnophiona; family Rhinatrematidae; genus Rhinatrema; species Rhinatrema bivittatum. The sequence continues at coordinate 136,256,709 of NC_042621.1, read as the reverse complement.
GCAATGGCTAGTTGCTCTTGATGGTCAAATTGGAAGCCTAAATCCATATCCAGATTTTCTGTACTCGTAATAGACTATGAAGTAAAACTAAATAAAATAGAATTTAATAAAATAAAGCACGTTTTCAGATCGGCATAATATAAATTGGTTTAAATAAATAGCCGGATAAATAGGACTTAGCTATCTAGCTCCTGCTGAATATCCAGTTATTCTCGGTGGCCGCTAGATAGCTGGATAAGTGACTTATCTGGCTATCTGGTTAGCTGGCTAGACAGTGGGCAGATCAGGGAGGATCTATCGATATTTTCTCTTAGCCGGTTAAGTTAACCTAATAAGTTAGACCTGTTATGGCAGGACTAACCTAGCAGGATATAACGTATCCTGCTAAGTAGCGATGACTTCTCAGATATTCAGTGGCATAGCCGTGCCGCTGAATATCCCATATTACTTAGCCAGATAAGTTATATCCAGCTAAGTTGCATACCTGGATAGCTTTAAATATTGGGCCCCATGTATTTAGAATAAAGAGGATATCAAACATACTCTGGCTGCCTGAAGTTTCCAGTTGTGCTCATAAATTTACATATCCCTGGCAGAATTTGTAAGATGTATTGCATTTTAAGAAAACATGATGATCAGACAAAACACATCTGTTGTTTTTAATGTGTTTCAAATTAAACTATTATGCATCACAGAATAGCACAATCATTAAACAAACCATAGTAATAAAAGAAATAATAAAATGGTCTTGTTTAAAAGTTTTCATACCCTTGAATGTTTGGGCTGATAATATACACTCAAGTTGACACACACAGGTTGAGATAGTAATGAAGGGTAGGTATCCACACCTGTGCCTTGTTTGACAATTAGTGCCTGTGTATAAATAGTGAGTTTCCTATCTCTTGAGAAACCCTTGTGCATTTCATCCAGAGCTACACTGACTTTGGGGGTTACTGAAGCATGGGGAAAGCAAAAGAACTGTCAAAGGATCTGCGAGGAAAAGTAGTTCAAGTTTATAAATCAGGAAAAGGATATAAAAAGATAACCAAAGATTTGAAAATGCCAATCAGTACTGTTCAAATTCTGATCAAGAAGTGGAAAATTATGGGTTCTGTTAATATCAAGCCACTGTCAGGTAGATCAAGAAAGATTTCAGACATAACTGCCAAGAAATTTTGTCAGGATGCAAAGAAAAACTCACAAGCAACTTCTACTGAAACAAAGTGGTGTGTGTGTGTGTTTCAGAATGCATAATAAGGAGGTATTTTTTAAAAATTGGGCTGCATTGTGGAGTTTCCAGAAAAAGGCCATTGCTGCACCAATGCAACAAAACAGCCTGCTTACAATACACCAAACAGCACCTAGAGAAGTCTCAAAACTTCTGGAACAAAATAATTTGGAGTGATGAGAACAAAATTGAACTTGATGATAACAACCATAAACGCTGTTTGGAGAGGAGTCAACAAGGCCTATGAAGAGAAGCACACCATCCTTACTGTGAAGCATTGAGGTGGATTTCTGCTGTTTTTGGGGGTGGGTGAGCTATGGCAGCACAGGGAATTTAGTCAAAATTGATGGCAGGATGAATGTAAGATCTTATCAGAAAATACTGGAGGAGGGAGGAGTCCAAGATGGCTACCATTTACAGTGGACGCACACAACCTCACTCTGCAGAAAATTTTGCTATCTGCCTTATTGCTTCTAAATTTTTGCCTGAAATGCCTAACACAAAAAGGAAGCAACTCTTGGAGAAGGAACAATCGAATGGATGGAAGAGCAAACTGCTTCATCAAGAGCTGTAGCCTTGAGAAGAGATGTGGATACATCGCTCTGTTCGGTGAGCCCTGTTTTACAGGGCTCCATGGGCTTTGAAGCTGCAGAAAGGCAACAAGACGAGGAAGGCGGGGGACCCTGTGGAATCAGAAAGAAATGAACCAGAGGTACACATTATATGTAAACCGTCCTTGGTTAAACCTCCAATAATAACTTTAGACACAATATGGAAGGTATTAGTCTCAATGGATAGCTCTATAAATACTCTAACTGGTATGTTAAAAGAAAATTTACAAAATACTAAGAAGTTAGATTCCAAGGTAAAAACATTGGAAAATACTATGAAAGAGATGGAACAGAAAATCAAAACGGTTGAAGAAGTTCAAAATAACCTTGTTAAATCTGAGAGTATTTGTTTCAACAGAATGGAAAAATTGGAAAATGAGTAGAAGAGCTAACTTGAGTATTAAGTTTCCCAAGAATGAAAGCGGTATCTCCACGTGAATTGTTTAAAAGCTTTCTTATGAATGCTCTAAATTTTCCTGCAGAAGGGATTCCCGCTATATCCAAGATATATTATATACCTAGGGTTAAAGAAAAAAAGGAAGATCAACAATGACAAGGAGGACAAGAAATACCTTTGAAAGTCACTGCACTGTTGGACCTAAATCTAGAGACGGTCATTGAGACTAGAGACACTTTGCTGGCCTCATTTGTGTTTAACACAGAGAGAGATTCAGTTCTAACGTTTTTTCTTTGGAATCAAGAATATAATTTTCATGGCCATAGAGTTTGGATATACCCAGATGTGACAAAAAAATACTCAGGATAAAAGGAAAACATTTTTACTGATGAGGAATGAAGTAATATCAAGGGGGACAAAATTTATTCTTCACTTCCCATGTAAATGTATTGTAATTTATAAGGAATCTAGATATTTTTTTTTTATCCTTTACAATTAAGGGTATATCTGGATTCACACTCCTGAAATAGTTCCGCAGGGGTTCGGCGTTTAGAAGTATACTACATGAGCCACACTCCAAAGGGCTAGCATTTCATTGTTGTTGGAATATTTCCTTTTTTGACTGCTCGGTATTTCTTGGACTCCCAAATTTCTTATTATTTTCAGATACGTGTTTATTTGCTATGGCTTAAGATGTATTAATTTTCTTCTTTTATATAAGAGATATTTTGAATTATCTGATATTCTTAGAACAACGTGTTCTGTAAAAAAAAAAAAAAAGTGGAAATTTCAGAAAATACTGGAGGAGAATTTGCATTCAGCATCCAAGAAGCTGCGCATAGGGCGCACTTGACTTTCCAACATGGCAATGATCCAAAACATAAAGCCAAGTCAACCTTTCAGTGGCTGCAGCAGAAGAAAGTGAAGGTTCTGGAGTGGCCATCAGTCTCCTGACCTCAACATCATTGAGTCACTTTGGGGAGAACTCAAACATGCAGTTCATGCTCGACAACCAAAGAATTTAAGGATCTAAAGGCTTTATGCCAAGAGGAATGGGCAGCTTTACCATATGAGAAAATAAAGGGCCTCATTCACAACTATCACAAGAGACTGCAAGCCGTCAATGGTGCAACAGGGGGCAATACATGATATTAAGAACTAAGGGTATGTAAACTTTTGAACAGGACCATTTTATTATGTCCTTTATTTCTATGGTTTGTTTAATGATTGTGCTGTTCTGTGATACATTATTTAATTTGAAATATATTAAAAATAACAGATGTGTTTTGTCTGATCACGCATGTTTTCTTAAAACGCTACACATCTTACAAATTCTGCCAAGGGTAATTAAACTTATGAGCACAATTGCATATGATCTATTGGTCCCAGGGCTATGCATATAAGAATAATCCATTGTGTGTGGTTTTGGGCTCTATGAGAGACCAATGACTTGAGCACCAGTCCAGGGACGAGGTTTAATAAATGGGCCAAAAAAAAAAAAAAAAAAAGCAAAACTGTAAGTATTTATAATCACACCTATGTTTCTATCATGCAAAATTTAAGGTTTGCACTTCAAAAATGTGTATTTCTGTGATTTTTTTTTTTTGCAAGGTATTGAAGATGTGTTTCTTACAGGTGGCTACATCTAAAGTAAGCATGCTATTTGTATATTTGGAATTTGCCAGAAAATTACACCAGTATTATTAGGAAATAAAACTTCCTAACCTGGTTTTCATTGAGAACCACCAAACACTTACCTTACTTCGCTTTCATTTTGAATTTTTTAGCTTTCTAAAGGAAATATTAGTATTCATGTGTTTAGTAAACGTCTCTATATAGCATTCTCCTCAATTGTATTGAAATCTTGCAATTACAGTTTGCTACATTACATGCTTTAGAATCATTCTTCCTTTTTCTAAGATGTTTATGTGATGAAAGCATTTGCAGAGGGTGAAAAAATCTTTGTACTAGCAATTGCTCTTGTTTTATTTTTTTAAAAGTGCAAAAAGCAGAACAAAATCCAGATTTACCTCTTTGACTAAAGTTTAAATCTAATTTAAATGTTTTGTTCTGCAAACGTACACCATCACACCTTTTTTTTTAAAATTTCATTTTGTTTTCTGTATTTTTCTTTATTGTGCAGTATATCTTAGGGATGTGCATTCATTTGAAACAAAAGTGTAAAATGTGATGAATGAGTATGTTTTTGTTTTGTATCAAACAAACCAAAACATTTTTTAATAAATTAAAAATGTGAAGTTTTTGTGTTTGGGAAATAGTGCACACTGTTTACAAATATCATGTGCAAATTCCTGAAAACAAAACACAAAAAAACCATAAAAACCCCCAAAATGAAAACAAAACCCCAAAAAAAAACAAACAAAATAAAGACAAAATAGTGTGCATATCTATAATACATTTGTTAATATGTCAAAGTCAATAAAGGAAAAAAAAAGTCTTTTGTCTGTTTGCAGAGAAAAAATAGATCTGCAGCAGTATAAAATAAATAATAAATTAAATACAAATATCCTGGAGTAATGCAAACTTAAGGAATACAACTTTTCTTACTAAATTAACCCTATATTGGTTAATAACACCAACTTCAATTAAAACACTGCTTATTAGAGATCCTTTTTAAGATTACTCTGTATTAGGACATTGCATAAAAATGGCACATCAGTGCCATATCCGGGGCTAGCCCAGAGTCTCAATGCAGCAGTCCCATGTTGAAGACTTGTGTTCAATTCCCTGATGAAGTTTTCAATTCCCTGGGCCCATCAGGGCTAGGGCCAGAGCTGGAGCTGCAACTGAAGCAGGTCTCATAACCCAAAGGAGGAGGGAATGGCAATACCTAGTGGCTAGATTTAGGATCATGATTACAGGGCTGGCTGAGGATTGTTACCATAATGACTGGGCTAAGTGAGTTGGGAGGGAATATAAAATGGGGCGAGGGAAATCCAAGGCTGTTGAGAATGAAGATTCATGGTGCTGTCGACCAGTAAAGGCTGGCTCCATTTGATTTTGATATCATAAGGAGCAGAAAAATGTATATTTGTGTATTTTGAAAATAATGCAGATCTTGCCTAATTCAAAAATTTTGGTGCAAGGAAAAACTTGAGGAAAAAAGTGGCACAGCGGATGGAATTTTATCCAGTTATTAAATCTCGTTCCTACCATTCTACCATCTCTGTGAACTAATGATACTAGCTATTGCATCTGGCTTCTCTCATCCTCTTCTACCCATTGGATGTTGAGGTCAAGAGCAATGAATGTTTATAAACTATTGATATTGCTTTTACATTGTCTATTTGATGTATATTCAATATGTCCTTGATGTTATCTCCCCTTCTTCTGCATAAATCTTCCTCTGGGTTTCCAGCTTTTGTTATCATATGTAAGCTTATTAGGGCAGCTTATTCCAGGGCATAAGGTGTCCAAGTCACATAATTGTTTGTTGTCTGATCTATTGTAAGACAGTTTATAAGCCCTTTCTATGCTGAATTTCATAATTTCTGATTCTGGCTGATCATGTCACTTCTAGTGCAATTCTTAGACATCTCATAGAAACATAGAAATAATGGTAGAAAAAGACCGAACGGCCCATCTAATCTGCCCAGCAAGCTCCCACACTTATTTTCCCATACTTATCTGTTTCACTAACCATCAAGTTCAGGTCCCTTGTTAGTAACTGTTTGATTCAAATTTCCTGCCACCCCCTGCCGTTGATGCAGAGAGTAATTTTGGAGTTGCATCAAAGGTGAATCATAAGGCTTAATGGTTAAGGGTAGTAACCGCTGCATTAAGCAAGTTACCCTGTGCTTGTTTTCCCAGACTGCACTGATCAATGCCTTGGATGTTGTCTGAATGTAGATCCTCTTTTCCACATTTCCCCCGCCATTGAAGCAGAGAGCAATGCTGTATATGCATTCAAAGTGAAGTATCAGGCTTAATTGGTTTAGGATAGTAACTGCCACAATAAGCAAGCTACCCCCATGCTTATTTGTTTACCCAGACTGTGTAGTTCAGTCCTTGTTGGTTGTTATCTGAATGCAAATCCTCTCTTCCATATTTCTCCTTGCCATTGAAGCAGAGAGCAATGTTGGAGTTGCAGTAACAGTGTGAAGGCTTATTGAGTGAGGGTAGTAATCGCCGGGTAGTAGCCACCATTTCAGCAAGCCACCCCCTTGGCTCTTCTCTTCATTCCCATCCTCTAGCCTTTATGGATCCACAGTGTTTATCCCATGCCCCTTTGAAATCCTTCACAGTTTTAGTCTTCGCCACTTCCTCCGGAAAGGCATTCCAGTCATCCACCACCCTCTCCGTGAAGAAATACTTCCTGACATTGATTCTGAGTCTTCCTCCCTGGAATTTCAAATCGTGACCCCTAGTTCTACTGATTTTTTTTCCCAACGGAAAAGGTTTGTTGTTGACCATGGATCATTAAAACCTTTCAAGTATCTGAATGTTTGTATCATATCACCCCTGCTCCTCCTCTCCTCCAGGGTATACATATTTAGGTTCTTCAATCTCTCCATAAGTCATTTTCTGAAGACCATCCACCTTTTTGGTCGCCCTTCTCTGGACTGCCTCCATCCTGTCTCTGGTCCTTTGGAGATATGGTCTCCAGAACTGAACACAGTACTCCAGGTGAGGCCTCACCAAGGCCCTGTACAAGGGGATCATCACTTCCTTTCTCTTACTAGATATTCCTCTCTATGCAGCCCAGCATTCTTCTGGCTTTAGCTATCGCCTTGACACATTGTTTTGTCGACTTCAGATTGTTAGACACTATCACCCCAAGGTCTCTCTCCTACTCTGTGCACATCAGCCCTTCACCCCCCATCAAGTACAGTTCATTTGGATTTCCACACCCCATATGCATGACTCTGCACTTCTTGGCATTGAATCTCAGCTGCCATATCTTCGACCACTCTTCCAGCTTCCTTAAATCCCATCTCATTCTCTCCACTCCGTCCGTCGTGTCCACTGTGTTGCAGATCTTAGTATCATCCGCAAAAAGATTAGCGTTACCTTCTATCCCGTCCGCGATGTCGCTCACAAAGATATTGAACAGGATCGGTCCCAACACCGATCCTTGTGTCACTCTGCTTAACACCGCTCTCTCTTCAGAGTAAGTTCCATTTACTATCACACATTGTCTTCTGTCCATCAACCAGTTTGCAATCTAGGCCACCACCTTGGCACTCACTCCTAAGCTTCTCATTTTATTCACAAGCCTCCTATGTGGGACCATATCGTAAGCTTTGCTGAAATCCAAGTAGATGACATCGAGCGCTCTTCCTCTATCCAATTCCCTAGTCACCCAATCAAAAAAGTCAATCAGATTTGTTTCCCTGGTGAATCCATGCTGCTTCTGGTCCAGCAATTCTTCTGACTGTAGATAATTCACTATTCTTTCTTTCAGCAGCGACTCCATTACTTTTCCCACCACCAAGGTGAGGCTAACTGGCCTGTAGTTTCCAGCCTCCTCTCTGCTCCTACTCTTGTGAAGCGGGACCACCGCCACTATACTAAACAGCACTTAGCTGAACAAGTACTATTTATCCAGCTGAGTGGTGCCGCTGACTATCCGGCTAGGGTCAATAGGCAGTATTTAGCTGGATAAGTATTCAGCTGGATAAGTCACAGGCGAGGAATTGAGTTAGCTGGATATTCACAATTAGCTGGTTAATCTATCCGGCTAACTGTGGTTAGGCCACAGGGCTGTCCTAAAGTTAGCTAAATAAAATTATATGGATAACTTTAAGATAGCTGTGAATATTTAGCGTTGCTGCCAAAGCATTGGTTTGCCAAAGTCTCTTTGATGCCAGTTATGTCAATCTCACCATTTACTGTTATACACTCTAACTCTCCTATCTTACTTCTTAGACTTCTGGCATTGGCATACAGACATTTCAAAATGAGTTTTTTGTTTGTATTAACAACCTGCTTTTCAGTTGTTAGGGATAATTTGGAAATCATTAGCTTCGGTGATTTTTTACAAATAGGCACATGGACTATGTTTGCTTTTATTGGAACCCTTCTGTTGGGATGCCCTAACTCTCCTGTTTCATTAGTATCCTTTAAGGATACATTTCTCCGAACCATGCACTGCTGAGTGACTGTCCACTTTCCCCCTTGTTATAGAGCAGCTTTTAAACTAGAACAAGGGGGAATGCCGACAGTCACTCAGCTCTGTATGGTTCGGAGAAATGTATCTTTGAAGGATACTAATGAAACAGGAGCATTAGGGCATCCCAACAGAGAGGTTCCAATAAAAGCAAACGTAGTCCATGTGCCTATTATGTAAAACAAAATCACCGAAGCTAATGATTTCCAAACTATCCCTAAGAACTGAAAAGCAGGTTGTTAAAACAAACAAAAAACACACTCTGAAATGTCTGTATGCCAATGCCAGAAGTCTAAGACGTAAGATGGGAGAGTTAGAGTCTATAGCAGTAAATGATGGCGATTGACATAATTGGCATCACAGAGACTTGGTGGAAGGAGGATAGCCAATGGGACAGTGCTATATCAGGATACAAATTATATTGCAATGATAGGGAGGATCAACTTGGTGGGGGTGTGGCACTTTATGTCCGGGAGAGTATAGAGTCCAACAGGATAAAGATCATACAAGAGACTAAATGCTCAGTAGAATCTATATGGGTAGAAATCCTATGTGTGTTGGGTAAGAGTATACTGATAGGCGTATACTACCGTCCACCTGGACAAAATGGTCAGACAGATGATGAAATGCTAAGAGAAATCAGGGAAGCTAACCAATTTGGCAGTGCAATAATAATGGGAGATTTCAATTAACCCCAATATTGACTGGGTAAATGTATCATCAGGACTTGCTAGAGACATAAAGTTCCTGGATGTAATAAATGACTGCTTCATGGAGCAATTGGTTCAGGAACCAACAGGAGAGGGAGCTATTTTAGATTTAATTCTTAGTGGAATGCAGGATTTGGTGAGAGAGGAAATGGTGGTGTGGCCACTTGGCAATAGTGATCATAACATGAACAAATAAAAACTGATAACTGGAAGGGGGACAATAAGTAAATCTACAGCTCTAACATTAAACTTTCAAAAGAGAAACTTTGATATAATGACGAAAATAGAAAGAAACTGAAAGGTGCAGCTGCAAAGCTTAAAAGTGTTAATTAGGCATGGACATTGTTTAAAAATACAAACCTAGAGGCACAGTCCAGATATCATGTTTAAAAGGTGAGGTGAAAGAGGCTATTTTAGCCAAAAAAAATCCTTCAAAAATTGGAAGAAGGATCCATCTGAAGAAAATAGGATTTATTTATTTATTTATTTAATATATATTTCTATACCGGACTTCACGAATAGAATTCACATAAAACATAAGCATGGTCAAGTTAAGTGTAAAACATTGATAAGACAGGCGAAGAGAGAATTTGAAATGAAGTTGGCCCCAGAGGCAAAAACTCATAATACAAACTTTTAAAAATATATCCAAAGCAAGAAACCTGTGAGGGAGTCGGTTGGACCATTAGATGACTGAGGGGTTAAAGGGGCTCTTAGGGAAGATAAGGCCATTGCAGAAAGTCTAAATTAATTCTTTGCTTCCGTGTTTACTAATGAGGATGCTGGGGAGATACCAGTTCTGGAGATGGTTTTCAAGGGTGATGAGTCAGACGAACTGAACCAAATCACTGTGAACCTGGAAGATGTAGTAGGCCAGATTAACAAACTAAAGAGTAGCAAATCACCTAGACCGGATGGTATGCATCCTAGGGTACTGAAGGAACTAAAAAATGAAATTTCTGATCTATTAGTTAAAATATGTAAACTATCATTAAAATCATCCATTGTACCTGAAGACTGGAGGGTGGCCAATCTAACCCCAATATTTAAAAAGGACTCCAGGGGCGATCCGGGTAACTATAGACCAGTGAGCCTGACTTCAGTGCCGGGAAACATAGTGGAAACTATTCTTAAGATCAAAATCATAGAGCATATAGAATAATATGGTTTAACGGAACACAATAAACATGGATTTACCCAAGGGAAGTCTTGCCTAACAAACCTGCTTCATTTTTTTGAAGGGGTTAATAAACATATGGATAAATGTAAACCGGTAGATGTAGTGTATTTGGATTTTCAGAAGGCATTTGGCAAAGTCCCTCATGAGAGGCTTCTAAGAAAACTAGAAAGTCATGGGATAGGAGGCGATGTCCTTTCGTGGATTACAAACTGGTTAAAAGGAAATAGAGAGTAGGATTAAATGATCACTTTTCTCAGTGGAAAAGGGTAGACAGTGGAGTGCCTCAGGGATCTGTACTTGGACCGGTGCTTTTCAATATATATATATATCTAAATGATCTGGAAAGGAATACAATGAGTGAGGTTATCAAATTTGCGGACGATACAAAATTATTCAGAGTAGTTAAATCACAAGCGGATTGTGATACATTACAGGAGGACCTTGCAAGACTGGAAGATTGGGCATCCAAATGGCAGATGAAATTTAATGTGGACAAGTGCAAGGTGTTGCATATAAGGAAAAATAACCTTTGCTGTAGTTACACGATGTTAGTTTCCATATTAGGAGCTACCACCCAGGAAAAAGATCTAGGCATCATAGTGGATAATACTTTAAAATCGTCGGCTTAGTGTGCTACAGCAGTCAAGAAAGCAAACAATGTTAGGAATTATTAGGAATGGAATTGTTAATAAAACGGAAAATGTCGTAATGCCTTTGTATCGCTCCTTGGTGAGACCGCACTTTGAATACTGTGTACAATTCTGGTCGCTGCATCTCAAAAAAGATATAGTTGCGATGGAGAAGGTACAGAGAAGGGCAACCAAAGTGATAAAGGGTATGGAACAGCTCCCCTATGAGGAAAGGCTGAAGAGGTTAAGGCTGTTCAGCTTGGAGAAGAGATGGCTGAAGGGGGGATATGATAGTGGTCTTTAAGATCATGAGAGGTCTTGAACGAGTAGATGTTAATCGGTTACACTGGGGAACACAATTTTCATTGAGTTAGATCTGACACTTGTTTTTGACTAACTTTTGACATCTGAATCCAAAAATGACCCCAGTTTTTCTCTATCATGTCAACTTTTTAAGGTACAGGATACCCTCCCTTTGTCCCAAAAATCATACAAAACGTAATTACAAAGGAAATAAAAGAAAAAATTACCTTAATATACTGTTTATTTAGTTATTTTATTCATACAAAGGCTCTATTGTTACTGTAAGTCAAATTGTGTACAAGTAGTAAAGATCTGCTACCAAACACATATTAAGGTAAAAATTTACGCTTATAGAGGTAGATATTAAAAACATACGCACGCGCGTACTTTTGTTCGCGCCATCGGATTTTATAAGATACGCGTGTAGCCGTGCGTATTTTATAAAATCCGGGGTCGGCGCGCAGCCTGCCTCCGTTCCCTCCGCTTCCCCCCACCTTCCCCTCCCTTCCCCTCCCTTCCCCTATCTACCCCACCTAAAATCCCCCCCCCCCACCTTTGTTGGGCAAGTTACGCCTGCTTGAAGCAGGCATAACTTGCGCGCGCCGCTTTGCCATCCCTCAGCACAGGCCGCAGTGCCGGGGGACTCGGGACCGCACTCCCGTCACCATGCCCCCGGACCTGCCCCGGACACGCCCCCAGACACGCCACCTCCCGCCTCTTTTACGAAGCCCCGGGACTTACGCGCGTCTCAGGGCTTTGCGCGTGCCGGCGGCCTATGCAAAATAGGCGCGCCAACGCGAGAGTGCCCTGCGCACATAAATCCGGCAGGATTTACGCGCACAGGGCTTTTAAATTCTAGCCAATAGCTTTTCCGGCAGTGTTCAGTCTGTGGACAATCTCGCCTGATGCTCCAACAATAGTCAGCCATCATATGTACATCCCATCTACCCTAATACTGTGCCTCCATGACCTTCAAATCTTGGTGGAATCGTTCAATTTACTCATCACTGACTGCACCAGGGTTTTTCAGGACGTCAGCAAGATGGTTATGCAGAAAATGCACCTTGATGCTCATGTTGCAACGAAGCATTTTGAAGCTCTCCAAGAGTTTCTGGATAATTTTGGTGTAATTCTGTGTATTTCCAAGAAAGTCCTTGACAAGGTTTTTGAATGACAACCAAGCATTCTTTTGGAGTTCTGACATTGACCTGATGAAATGTTCATCTTCTGGCACTTACCGCAAAGTGCAAAAAAGTTATACAGATGGAGCACTTTGCGATAAACAGCCTATTACCATAAAACACGCCCCTTTTCCTATTGTATGCAATATTTAGTGCATTTTGATAAATCCAGGCCTAAGATATGCTGTAGAGAAAAAACTTGATATGGTAGAAGAAAACTAAATGCAGTTTTGAAAAGAGCATGCCTATTTAAGTCTAAAACAGCTGAAAAATTGAACTCAACAGGAATTATGTTAAAAATTGTTCCCCTATGTTATTTACACTTTTGGATAATAGAAGGACTAGGGGGCATTCCTTGAAGTTAGCAAGTAGCACTATGTGTAATCAAATTGCAACTTAGAAAAAATAACCCAAGAATTTTCGCATTTATCTCATCCAAACTATAAAGAACAAATTCCAGTTAATAATTGGTCATCCTTTTCAAAAATTACAAATGCTGCTGTGAACAAATTATGTGTAAACAAAAAATATCTAACTCACCATTGAATTCCTGTTCAGGGTTAATTTTTAAAGGTTTAACGGAAATCTGTTCAGATCACATTTGTAAAATGATAAATCAATCATTGGAGACAGGTGTATTTCCAGATTGCTTAAAACAAAAGTCAATACTTCCCATACAAAAAAATGTTAAAAATGCATTCACAGAGTTTTCAAATCTCCGTCCAATAGCCTCCTTAATCTCACTATAAAAAACCTTAGAATCAGTTGTTTGCATCAATTAAACGAATTTCTCTCATCATATGAAATATTACACCCAAACCAACATGGTTTTCGGAAGGGACACTCAACAGAAACCCTCTTGTTGTCTTCTTTTGACTCTTACTTAAGAGGTTTTGACTCCAACACAGATTTTATACTGATTCTGTTAGACATTTCAGCAGCGTTTGATATGCTAGACCACAACATTCTACTATTTAGTCTTCAGTCCATTGGAATTCAATCCACGGTACTAGAATGGTTCAATAGTTTTCTTTCTAACCGTTCCTGTCAAATACATATAGGATCTCACTCATTGTCATCATATTCAATGCCTACAGGGGTTCCCCAAGGTTCTTCACTCTCTCCAATATTGTTCAATATATACTTACTTCCAGTATGTAACATTCTATCTGCATTAAATATTCAATTTAAAATATATGCAGACGATATTCAGCTTTTCGTCCCATATAAATCATCTTGGTCAGAAACCCTTTCATTGGTACAAACCTATATTAAAACTATTGAAAAATGGATGGATCATAGCCGTCTGAAATTAAATGCAAAAAAATCCAGAAGTTGTACTCTTAAGTTTTGTTGAAAATCCAATTAACAGTCCACCATCACATATTATGATCGATAATGAATGTATTCCAATTACTAAACAAGCTCGAAGCTTAGGAGTCACATTAGATTCAAACCTTTCCCTATCATGTCATATATCAAAAACTGTTAAAAATGCTTTTTTTAAAATTACATTTACTAAAACGTTTAAAACCATTGTTTGCTCAAGATTTTCGCTCTGTACTCCAGTCATTACTATTTTCAGGTCTGGATTATTGCAATGGTCTATATTTAGGTTTACCGGATTCAACAATCAAGCCGTTACAGTTAATACAAAATACTGCAGCTCATATTCTCAGTGGTACATCGTTAAAACAGCATATTACCCCCATTCTGTATAAATTGCACTGGTTACCCATTAAATATCAAATTTTGTATAAAATATTAACTATAATCCACTCACTACTAAATAACCCAAATTCTTCATGGCCTTGTTCCGTATTAAGAATTTATAAACCATCAAGAGAATTACAGTCCTCAAACATGAGTCTTTTGGACATTCCATCCATAAGACTAGCAAGATTACCCGTAACTCGCCAAAGAGCATTCTCGGATGCAGGACCTATGCATTGGAATGCCTTACACAAATTCAATACTTCAAATTTCCAACAGGAAGGGTTTTAAGAAAACATTAAAAACATACCTTTTCAGAGAAGCATTTAGAATTACCGATTAAGAGGCCAGGTATCTTTTTATTTTTGTTTTTTTGTATTATAACTATGTCTTATTTTTCTTCATTCTTTCCTGTTTTAGTAAAGTAAATTTAAAGTAAATTTTTATTTTTATAAAGTAATATTAGTTTATATTGATACAAACATTATTGTACTTTTTTTCAAACTTTACTATCATTTTTATGTTTTTAGTTTTATTTTAATCTTATTTTATCTTGTATGTTTAAGTTTTATTTTGAGAAACAATTGTAAACCATTTTGTTCAAATTTTATTTGCTAGGATGGTATAGAACCATTTTTAAATAAATAAATAAATTTAAGACTAATCAGAGAAAATTCTTTTTCACTCAACACACAATTAAGCTCTGGAATTTGTTGCCAGAGGATGTGGTTAGTGCAGTTAGTGTAGCTGGGTTCAAAAAAGGTTTGGATAAGTTCTTGGAGGAGAAGTACATTAACTGCTCTTAATCAAGTTTACTTAGGGAATAGTCACTGCTATTAATTGCATCAGTAGCATGGGATCTTCTTGGTGTTTGGGTAATTGCCAGGTTCTTGTGGCCTGGTTTGGCCTCTGTTGGAAACAGGATGCTGGGCTTGATGGACCCTTGGACTGACCGAGAATGGCAATTTCTTATGTTCTTAAATTGATCCAGCTAGCTGAATATCGACCCCCTTTATTTCTGTTGCTGATAGATTTCATTTGTGGACTAAGGTTAGAATCCATATTTGGCACTGTTGTTTGTATAAAATAGTCTTGATAAGATAGAGATACTTATATTTGTATTGAAGCACTATCTGTCCTAACACTTGATTTGCTTAAATGCGTCTTGTATTAATTTTTCTGTCTAACTTTCTTTCTTTGGTATGGTCATTCAAAGATACTTAATTTATTTGTTTGAATTGTATCCCATTTATTATCACATTTAAATCTTCCTTTTGCTTTCCTGTTGCTATGATTTCCAACGAGCACTGGAAGCCGCCGGAATCACAGTATAAGTGTAATCCCAATTCAGGGTGTTTGCCGAATTTTGCTGAAGACACAATAAAACCCAGTGTTAAGTCCCAGTTTTACAGTCAATAGTTCTTTTGCCCTTGGTTGTGTGTTCTTGTCTAAGGGGGAGAAGGCTATCCTTCAAGACCCAAGGCATGTAGTAGCTAGAATTCCTTCCCAGTGTGTTATCAGCTCTTCAGTGCAGGTGGACTGAATGGAACAAACAAGACACTTTACTTGGGTGTTCCAAATTAAAGTTTACTGTGATTTGTTAATAAATAATCAAGTTGTGTAAATGGAGCTAATCCAAGTTAAATTCTATGTCCAGACTGGTTTATGTCCATAACTCCATTCTGTCTTTCCCTCTCTCTCTCTCTGTGTGGAAGTGTACCTCGTACTGGGTCCTGAGCTTTGCTTATCCTCCAGTAAGTGGAAAAAGTAAGCATCCCAAGTGGCTGGGGTATCCTATGTGTAGGTGGATCCCTTTCTCCAAAAGTACCTGATGTCCCAGTTAAACTCCAGATCTCCAAAAACCAGGGTGAAGACTCGTGTGGGGGATTCCAGATTCATGACTCCTTTCTCTCATTCTCATCTCCAGAATTACTGTGGTAGACCTCTTTGGAGGGAAGGCCTCACACTGGAAATACAGTTCTTAAACCTTACCAGCCTTAGGGTAAGGAAGGGTTGCTTAAAACTTCGTTCCCAAAACCAAAGTAGAAAAAGACAGAAAACTTTGGAAAAATGACTCCTTGTCTGTCTCTGCACTTTTCAAGTCACTTTACTCCCCTGTTAGACTGCAAAAGGATTTACAGGACCATCCTGGCCTTCCAAAGAAGGAAAACAACCACGTACTTAGACACAGGTGTCAAAAGGAAAACTCATAAAAAGATCCCAGGGGGGAAAAAAACCCTTTCAAAACTCTTCTCCCTTTCCAACATTCCCTTCCAGCTTATGATGGGGCTGGTAATGTCAGAGTCACTCCACAAATTCTAGACTGGGGGCCCAAAACTGGTGAGAACTCAAAACCCTTTCTTCCCTCCAAACTACAACTCAGGATTGCCACACCATGCTCTAGATTCTTCCCCCCTTATGCACACAGGAGCTCACCACTGTAGCAAGCCTCAAGGGAGATCCTGTATCTGAATGGTAGGCCCCCCACTCCTAAACTCCCCTAACCCCAGGATTTGACTAATGCCAACTAGTGGAGACCTAGAGGGTCTCTACATGAGTGTACTGCGATCCCAGTGGCACACAGAGTTTTGGAGAGTTGAATGGAGTGGGAAGGTTAGGGTTGTGATGGTGAGGAGGACAAGGGAAGAAGAGGGGGGCTGGTGGTAAGTCTTTTTTTTTTTCGCCAAACCAAGGTGGCATTTGGGGTGAGGGGTAGTCTTTCATCACATTCTGTACTAACATTTGTAAAAACTTTGGGGAGCCTTGTGGGGGAGGGCCGATTTCGCCAGCAGGCCCAACATTCGGCTCACTCGGGTAGTGGATTAGAAAGCTAGGCCCACTTGATTGTGGGTTTTTTTTTAATGTCTTCCTTCTTGCCACTTAACTTGCTATATTTTTTAATATATCCAGCTAAGCTTAGTTATCTAGGAGCACATTCCCAGATAACTTCAACTCCGCTCTTGGCCACACTAGAATTAGCTGACTAAAATAAGTTAGTCAGATAACTCAGTTCCTGAGTTATCTTTCCCTAAAAATGCCTCCCATTTATCTAAATAGATTTTATCCAGATCAGTAGTGTTTATATTCATATCTTGCAGTTTAACCAGGTAACTCAAGTTATCCGAATAAATGCCTTTGAATATTAACCTCTACTTGTTTAGCTTGTTCAGATGAAATTGTTCATTTTCTATCAGAGAGAGGCCATCTGTAAAAAATAATTCACTGATAGTATCTTCCTTCAAGTAGTTTACTTTTTTATAGATATTACCAATGTAAGTGATAAAGAGCAAAGGTGACAATACCCAGCCATGACATTTCCACTGATCTCACTGCCATGCCTTGGGACCTTGGGCAAGTCACTTTACCCTCCTTTGCCTCAGATACAAACTTAAGATTGTGAGTCCTCTGATGATAGGGAAATACATATAGTACCTGAATGTAATTGCTTTGAAGTGGCCGAAAGATGGAATATAAATCAAATTAAATAAATAAATGGTTGTGAAATACCAACCTTGGTCCTCACTGTACTACTGTTATCCTTATATAAAATCTGACATACTTTAATTAGGTATTCAGTGGCTCCATGCTTTGCCAGGAATGACCACAGTGAGGTCGATTATTCAAAAGCAATTTAGACAGATAACTGAAAAGTCATCCATCTACCGTATTTTTCGCTCCATAAGATGCACCTGACCATAAGACGCATCTAGGATTCAGAACAGGAAAATTTAAAAAAAATAAAATAAAATGGTGTGCTAAACCGGCTCTGTTCCCGGGCATCTGTGCGTCTTGTGGAGCAAATTAGGGGAGGGCATAAAATGTTTTTTTTTGTCCCCATTTCATTTTCAGGTCTGGGAAGGGCCATTTCTGTCCACTCCCCAGATCAGAAAACTTTTATCAATTCTCTTTGTTGGAACCCCCCCCCCCCCCCCAAAAAAAAAAACCAAACCCCATCCCAACCCTTTAAATTTAATTAGCTACAACCCCCCCCCCCCCAAGACTTGCTAACTGTCCCTGGTGGTCCAGCGGGGTCTGGGAGTGATCTCCTGCACTTGGGCCGTCGGCTGCCAGTATTCAAAATGGCACAGATAGCCTTTGCCCTTACTATGTCACAGGGGCTACCGGTGCCATTGGTCGGCCCCTGTCACATGGAAGGAGCAATGGACGGCTGGCACCATCTTGTGCTACAACCATTACAAATGCTACAAAACGCAGCTGCCCGCATACTCATCAACACTCATCGCCACGACCACATCACTCCTGCACTTCAATCCCTACACTGGCTACCCGGTGCTTCCAGGATTATATACAAATCCATTACGCTAATACACAAAGCCATTCATAACCAAAACATGCAATGGTTGTATTTCAATAAGACAAACCGACCAACAAGAACACAACACCAGGCCAAACTGCGGACACCCTCTCCTAAACTTACCAAACATGTATCTATAAAGGAATGCTCAATCATCATAGCAGGAACCACAATATGGAACAGTATGTCCACTGAATTGCGCCAGGAACCTTGCCACAGAAAATTTAAACAAAACCTAAAAACCTGGCTGTTCAAAAAAGCATACCCAGGACTGACTGGGCCCTCTACCGGCTGCTCACATCACTGTTAAACACCCACCTGTTTCCCCCTCCCCATCCCTTCCGGCTCTTGTTCCCTAGAAAAAGCTCTCTATGGTATTTGTTCCTATGTGTAGATCAAACTTTCAGTATTTCGTGTTTCATATACGTCAATGATATCTCTTTTATTTAAAAAAAAAAAAAAAAATGGTTCTAGTTGCTAAGTTGACTGTTAAGCATGCTGCATGTTTTGCTCCATTTAATATCTTATTGTAAAGCCTGTTGCTGAATTATTGTTTGCTATAAACCGAGGTGATGTACTGTACGTGCCGCGGTATATAAAAAAAATCTCTAAATAAATAAAAACAATTTTTAATATATCCGAAGCAAGAAACCTGTGAGGGAGTCGGTTGGACCGTTAGGTGACCGAGGGAATAAAGGGGCTCTTAGGGAAGATAAGGCCATTGCAGAAAGACTAAATGAAATCTTTACGTCTATGTTTACTAATGAGAATGCTGAGGGGATATACCGGTTCCAGAGATGGTTTTTAAGGGTGATGAGTCAGATGAACTGAACCAAATGACTGTGAACCTGGAAGATGTAATAGGCCAGATTGACAAACTAAAGAGTAGCAAATCACCTGGACCAGATGGTATGCACCCCAGGGTTCTGAAGGAACTAAAAAATGAAATTTTAGATCTATTAGTTAAAATTTGTAACCTATCATTAAAATCATCCATTGTACCTGAAGACTGAAGGGTGGCCAATGTAACCCCAATATTTAAAAAGGGCTCCAGGGGTGATCTGGGATACTATAGACCAGTGAGCCTGACTTCAGTGCCAGGAAATATAGTGGAAACTATTCTAAACATCAAAATCACAGAGCATATAGAAAGACATGGTTTAATGGGACACAGTCAGCATGGATTTATCCAAGGCTTGCCTCACAAATCTGCTTCATTTTTTTGAAGGGTTTAATAAATGTCAATAAAGGTGAACCTGTAGATGTAGTGTATTTGGATTTTCAAAAGGCATTTGAAAAAGTCCCTCATAAGAGGCTTCTAAGAAAACTAAAAAGTCATGGGATAGGTGATGGTGTCCTTTCGTGGATTACAAACTGCTTAAAAGACAGGAAAAAGAGAGTAGGATTAAATGGTCAATTTTCTCAGTGGAAAAGGGTAAACATTGGAGTTCCTCAAAGATCTGTCCCAGGAATTCCATTGATCTCTTGTTGAATTCACATTTCTTAAGCTTGGCATACAGTTTTTGTTTCCGGAGACGGTCCAAGACCTGATAGACCCACTAGTCCTGCTCTTCTAGATCTTCAGAAAATATAAAGATAGGTAGAGAATTACACTCTGATCTAACATATCACGAAATATTTCGTTTTCTAGGTTTTCGCATGTAGCAGGAGCATTTCTTAAACCAAACAGCACCATCAGGTATTTAAGTGGCCATAGTGTGCTTGAAAAACCATCTTCAATTCATCTCCTTCCCTTATCCAGACAAAATTATATACGCCCCTTAAATCGAGTTTAGTGAATATTTGGGCTGCATGAAGGCATTCCAAAGTTCATTAATGAGACGGGAAGTAATGTTTGCTAATTGTTAAGGCATTCAAGACTTGATAGTCAATACAAGGTTGGAGAGAACCATTCTTCTTGGGCAAAAAAAAAAAATGGGCACCCCTGCTGGTGAAGTCGAATGAGACCTTTCTGCAAGTTTTCCTGTAGATATTCCCAGAGGGCCTTTAGTTCTGACTCTGATAAAGAATAAATTCTGCCAAAAGTGATTTCTGCCCTGGCAGTAAATCTATTAGGTAGCCGTATGGTGTGTGTGGGGGGAAGCGTCAGCTCCTTTTTTATCAAAAACACCTCGATGTGCCGCATGCTTTTCTGGCAATTGTCTAATCCGATCTACAACTTCAAGACAATATAGATGGCCCGAATTCTCTTCTTCAAACCCTACTTCCTGAGTTACTTCTTTGGGTATACAATTCTGCTGGCAATATGTTAAATTCAATGGAAACATCTCAGCTTGGATCCCAATTACATCGGTAGTGCTTCAAGGATCTGCATTATCTGTTGCACTCTTCAATGGCTATCTAACTCCTCTCTGTCATCTTCTTGGACAACTTGGTGTTTATTATAAATTGTATGCCGATAACATACTATTTTTCTTTCCTCTCTATTCATCATGGTGTGCCACAATTCATTTCACTTCAGTCTATTTGTTGCTTACTTTCTGCTAATCAACTTTCTTTGAACCTTAAAAAAAAACAATATTCACATTTAAGGATGCCACTCCCCTTTCACTATACCTTATTCTGTTCAATTCCTGGGTAAATACCATTTCAGTTTCCTCTACAGTCTGCAATCTTGGGATCATTCTTGACACAACGTTTCCATGACACTATAAATCAAATCAGTAGTCAAAACTCCTACAAGTTAAGGATGTTAAAACATTTGAAACCCATATTGCAACCTAATAATTTCAGTACTGTCCTTCAAGCTCTTTTTCCTTCTATTAGTTATTGTAATTCTCTCTATGCTGGTCTTCCTCAAAATTGTGCCGGCGTGTTACAAATAATTCAAAATTCTGCTGCATGTTTGCTCACCAACAAGTCACCATATCACTCTGTTCTTGAAAAATCTATACTGGTTACCAATCTCTGCTTGTACTAAATACAAAATTGCCATCTCTGTTCAAAATCTTAAATCCCATTGGATTAGCTCCATATTATGAATTCACATGCTGGCCAGAACACGTAGATCTTCAAGTCAGTTCCTGTTAGATGTTTCCCCTCCCAAAGCTGCCCATAGTCTCTACACACGAGCGCTCCTTTTCTATGTATGGCTCCATCCTCTGGAATTCCCTACCTCTTTCTTTACAACTCATGCAGGATGTGAAGCTGTTAAAAAGGCATTAAAAACTCATCTGTTTACTGAAGCATTTCAATAATATTGTATCATTTCTCCTCTCCAGCCTTCTTTTTTCTCATTTTGCTGTCAGTTTATACGTGATTTCTGCTTCATGGTTTAACTTTGTCTCACAGATAATGGAGAAATTACTTACCTGATAATTTTGTTTTCCTTAGTGTAGACAGATGGACTCAGGACCAATGGGATGTAAAAAAGCTACTCCCGAACCGGGTGGGAGGCTGCCTGTGACCCACTTAGTACTGCCCTTGCAAATGCTGTGTCCTCTCGAGCCTGAACATCCAGGCAGTAAAACCTGGAGAAGGTGTGGATGGAGGACCATGTCGCCGCCCGACAGATCTCGGCGGGTGACAGCATCTTGGTTTCCGCCCAGAACACTGCCTGGGCTCTAGTGGAATGGGCCTTGACTTGTGAAGGCGGTGGCTTGCCTGCTTCTACTTAGTCCGCCTTGATGACTTTCCCTTGCTTCTTGCCGCTGTGAAGGACAAAAAGATGGGTCCGTCTTTTGTATGGATTCCGACCTTTCCAGATATCAGACTAGGAGTCTGCCGACATTGAGATGGCGTAGACTGTGAGCCTCTACCGAATTCTTATGCTCATCTGGCGATGGTAGCGAGATGGTTTGGTTGAGATGGAAGTGAGACACCACTTTGGGGAGGAATGACAGAACTGTGCGTAACTGGATGGTTCCGGGGTGAGTCTGAGGAATGGCTCCCGGCAGGACAGTGCTTGTAGCTCAGATATACGACGGACCGAACAGACTACCAGCAGGAAGGCTGACTTCAATGTTAATAGTAGAAGAGACAGGCCGCGAAGAGGTCTGAAGGAGGTTCCAGCTAAGAAATCTAGGACCAGGTTGAGGTTCCAAAAAAGGCACCAGCTACTTTAGGGGTGGTCGGATCTGCTGACTCCTTTCAGAAAGCGGAAGACATCCGGGTGAGAGGTTATGCTGCTGCTCTCGCTCTTGGTTCCATAGCATGACAATGCGGCCACCTGTACCTTGATGGAGTTGAGAGACAATCCCTTCTGTAGTCCATTTGCAGGAATTCCAAAATCGCAGGAATTTTGACTGAGCGTGGTATGATGTCGCGGTCCTCACACCAGTCTTCGAATACTCTCCAAATCCTTATGTATGTTAGGGATGTGGAGAACTTGCGTGCTCAGAGTAGGGTGTCAATTACTGCCCCCGAGTATCCGCTCTTCCTCAGGCGAATCCTCTCAATGGCCAAACCGTAAGAGAGAATCGAGCTGGATCCTCGTGGAGGATCGGACCCTGTTGGAGCAGATCTCTGTGTGGAGGTAGGGGAGGGGGCTCCCTGTCCACAGTCTTCGCATGTCTGCGTACCACGGTCTTCTTGGCCAGTCCGGGGCCACTAGAAGTACTGGTCCCCTGTGGTGTTCTATCTTGTGGATGATTGTGCCCTATAGGGGCCACGGCGGGAAGGCATATAACAGAGTCTCCTGTGGCCAGGTCTGTACCAGGGTATCGATTCCCTGGGACTGGGGTTCCCGCCTGCGGCTGAAGAAACTGGGCACTTGGGCATTGGATCGGTTTGCAGGAGGTCCATGGTAGGTGTTCCCCAACGGTTTACTATCAATTGGAATGCTGTGGTTGACAGCCTCCATTCTCCTGGGTCTAGACTTTCTCTGCTAAGGTAATCCGCAGCGATGTTGTCTTTCCCGGCGATGTGGATGGCCAAAATATCTTGAAGATTCGCTTCCGCTCATGACATTAGGGGGTCTATTTCCAGAGACACCTGTTGGCTTCTGGTTCCTCCCTGACGGTTGATGTAGGCCACTATTGTGGCGTTGTCAGACATTACTCTGACCGCTTTGTCTCGGAGTCTGTGACCAAACCGTAGGCAGGCTAGTCTGACTGCCCGGGCTTCTAGGCGATTGATGTTCTATCCTGACTCTTCTTTGTTCCGTTACCCTTGGGCGGTTAGCTCCTGGCAGTGTGTTCCCTATCCTCGTAGGCTGGCATCCGTGGTGAGCAGGATATAGATTGGTGAGGATAGTCTCATTACCTGGCTCAGATGGCCTTCTTGTAGCCAGTAGCGTAGTTGGGTTCGAACTCTGTCCGGGAGCTGAAGATGTACGGTGTAGTTCTGGGGCAGTGGATTCCATCGTGATAGTAGTGAGCGTTGTAGGGGTCTCATGTGAGCTGTTTCCCATGGCACTACTTACAGTGTGGATGCCATGAGGCTGAGGACTGTAGATAGTCCCATGCTGTGGGGCAAAGTTCGCTTAACAGGGTTCGTAACTGGGTCATCAGTTTTGATCTCCTTGTCTGCGTCAGGATGACCTTGTCTTGTTTGGTGTCGAACTGGACTCCCAAGTATTCTAGAGATAGGGAGGGCTGCAGACAGCTCTTGTTTGTGTTGACCGCCCACCCGAGGTTCTCCAGTAGAGTTTTGACTCTGTTGGTTGCCTGGTGGCTTTCCTCTGGGGATTTTGCCCTGATCAGCCAATTGTCTAGATAAGGGTGTACGCGGATTCCTTCCTTCCTCAGAGTTGCTGCCACCACCACTATGATCTTGGTGAACGTCCGGGGTGCAGTGGCTAACCCGAATGGTAGTGCCCGGAACTGGTAGTTACGGTCCAGGATCGAGAACCGTAGAAAATGCTGATACTCTTGATGGATCGGAATGTGTAGGTAGGCTTCCAACAGATCCAGGGATGTAAGGAACTCTCCCAGTTGTATCGCCCTTATTACCAAGTTTAGGGTTTCCATGTGGAAGCGAGGAATCTTCAGGTGACGGTTGACCGCCTTGAGGTCCAGGATGGGTCTTGGACGTTTCTTCTTTCTTGGGGATGATAAAATAGATGGAATAACGTCCAGTATTTATTTGTTGGGGAGGCACCGGTGTTATAGCCTTTAAGGCTAGCAATCTGGTCAGTGTAGCTTCCACTGCCATCCTCTTGGAAGGGTTGTGGCAGAGGGATTCCACAACTTGTCCGGAGGGAGGTGGTGGAAATCCAGGTAATATCCCTCTCGAATGATGGATAGGACACACTTGTCTGAAGTTATCCCGACCCATCTTTGGTAGAATAGGGCAAGTCTGCCCCCTATGGCTTCTTCCTTTGGACGGGTCAGCTGATTTTCATTGTGGGGTGCAGTTGGGGCCTGGGCCCGAGCTGGCTCCCCTTTTGTTGTGCTTGTTCCGAAAGGACTGGCTTCGGCCTGCGGGGCAGACTGCTTGCTCTGCCCCTGGAAGTTTGGGGGAAGGATCGCTGGTTTCTCTTATTCCTGTCCTCCAGTAGCCGCGGCAGTGGGGACTCGCCCCGTTTGTTGGCTAGTTTCTCTAGTTCGCTTCCGAACAGGAGGGTTCCCTTGAAGGGCATTCTTGTGAGTCTCGTTTTGGAGGATGCGTCGGCCAACCAGTTTCGGAGCCAGAGTTGTCTGGCAGCCACGGCGGATGACACTCCTCTAGCTGCGGTGAGCACCAGATCAGAAGCGGCATCCGCGAGGAATGATACTGCTGGTTCCAGGGCCTCCCCAGGAGTGTTGTTCCTGGTCTGTGATAAGCAGGCCTGTGTCACCACGGCACAGCAGGCCGCGATCTGTAAAGACATAGCGGAGACGTCAAAGGACTGTTTGAGGATGGATTCCAGACATCTGTCTTGAGCATCCTTGAGTGCTGCTCCTCCCTCTACCGGGATAGTAGTGCGCTTCGAGACCGCGCAGATCATGGCATCCACTTTCGGACATGCCAGGAGATCTTTGGCGGCTGGGTCCAGACAGTACATGGCTGCCAGAGCATGCCCCCCTTTGAACGTAGTTTCCGGGGCATCCCATTCCAGGTCGATTAGTTGCTGGACGGCTTGTAATAGTGGAAAATGATGGGAGGTCTGACGGAGTCCCTCTAGTAGGGGGTTCGTCTTAGGTTCCCCTGAGGCAATTGTGCCCAGGATAGCAAGCTCTTTTAAGCTGTATGTGACCAGGTCTGGGAGCTCGTCCTTGGTGAAGAAGTGTCTCATGGTTCGGTGGGGCTCTATCCCCGGAGGGAGTTCCCCTTCCTCCAGGGGTTCTGAATCCTCATCCGAGTTGTCCGTGTCCCCAAAGGTGGGGCTTCTGGATGGTGGGATCTCTTCCCTGGGCATAGAGGGTCCCGGGACGTTGAGGTCCTCTGGTGCAGCTTGTGGCCGTATTATAGGAGGCCCCAGTTGCATGTGGACGAAGGTATGCAGACCTTTGAAGAATTCTATCCAGGAGACAGATGCTGGGTCTAGACTAAGGGACGCCGTGACCCTGGGGAGCCCCGTTTGAGGAGGGGTCCCGCTGTGCAAAGCTAGGTCCGGCGTACTGTTCGAGAGGCTGGAACCCAGTTCCGGCTGGGGAGGGCCATGAGTTGGGTCCCCTAGGGCCTCTTCGCACTGTCTACACAGGGCCGTGGCCTCATGCTGTGCAGCTCTAATGTGGCATGCTGGGCAAAGGCCCTGAGCCTTGAGTTTCTTTTTTGGTGGTGCCATGGCTTGTGCTTGTAAAATACAGTTGTGCACTCCGGTGTGTCGGAGTTGTGCACGTAGGTTTGTTGTGCGCTCAGGGAGATGTGCTCACTAGTGTGCGCACAGATCGAGTTGTGCGCCCGGCACAGTAAGCGCGAGGCTACGCACATCGTCTGTGTGCACGGTACTTGTGCATGCGACGTTGTACGCACAAGGTATTTGTGCGCACGGATCGGGGTGGCGAACAGGGCGGTGAACAGATCAAAATGGTGACTGCGACCAAGAGGACAATATGGCGACCACCTCGGAGGGTCTCCATGTGGAAGGACCCTCGGATCTAACCGGGGTCTAGCCCTGCTAGAGCAGATCAACCCGGTTGGCACTGGTCCCTGCTGGTGACCTGTGCAACTCCTCGAGCTTCGGAGACCGGAGACTTTTAATTAGATTTCTATCTTACCTTGTCTCGGTGCTTCCTGATCTCGTTCCGGGCGGTCTCCGGCTGCGGGGGGAGAGGAAAAATAACTTCACCGTCGCTGCCTCTCAGCCTCACCCGATGTCGGGGGCTAGCTCCCCGCCGAGTGTCAGCCGCCGGACCAAGGCTTACCTCCGAAGGATCGCGGAAATCACCTAGGGAATTCTCAACTGGGGGAGGGGACCCAATGGGTGTCACCGCAGGAGAGTGGGGCTCATCTGTAGAGGTAAGATTTCTTCTTATTCTTTTGGTTTTCTTTGGTGAAATTACTCTTAACGCTGTGCGAGCGTGCATAGAGTCCCTAACTGCTATGGAGACGGAAAATACTGAAGAGCTGCACTTCCTACAGGAGTATATGTACTAGGGCTGACGTAAGATTGAAATCTGATCCGTCTCCAACTGTTATCAGGAGTACACTATACCCATTGGTCCTGAGTCCATCTGCTACACGCTAGGAAACTGCAATGTTTCGTCTTGTTGTTTTATGAATGTTTGTTTTATTTTGTATGTTTGTGTTCTTTCATGAAAGTTTTTATTGTACCCTGCCCTGAATTTTGGAGGGGCAGGTAATAAATTTTTTTAAATAAATAAATGGGCACATCACCTGCTAGATCTTCCAGTTGATGTGCGGCCCATGTCATTCCAGCCATAGAAGACCGAGAATGAATTGGAAATATGAAACTCTGATGAGATAAAAACAAGAGTTTCCTGGTGGTTATGTATTTTCATTAACAAAGGTGTTCCATCTCAGTTGTTATGGGCCCTGATAATAGTGAGTAATCAATGGTCTCTACTATGATTATTATTCCCTTCTGTCATGGGAACCTGGTGTTGCTGAGCGAACAAGAGGTCCAAAAAGCAAACAGATGCTCTAGAGTAAACTTTGGCTAGAGCAGGAATTCTGTTATTTTTCCAGGACAATTTGACTAAATAGTGACAGGAGAGAAACATATCCCCAGGGCAGTGTTGATACTCAGAATAACTATTTCCTGACCCATTCCCTCTTCTGAGCCCAGGAATCTGTGTTTCTCTATTGAGGACAACTTTGATTCTGTGGTCTGCTGTGACAGGAATTTCAAAAATATCCTGAAAGGCCAAATAGATGCACAAACCATCTTCATGGTGCTGCTCTTTTTTTCCTGAGTGAGATGGTGTTTCATGCCACCAGCGAACATAGACTTTTCAGAGGTTAACTGCCTGTTCAAGGATGTAACCTATCCTTTCAGGTTTTGTAACTCTTTCCCTCTCTTGGCTCTGCTCTCCCAAGCATCACTCAGTTCTTTTGCATTAGGTAAGCAGAGCTTCTAGATTGGCTTGGCGTTCTAGCTGGGCCAGTTTGACCTTGATGTGGGCTGCTAAATTCCACAGGAAAGGAAGTGAGTGTGCAGGGCTGGTTAATTCCATTATAAATAATTCGCCGACTGATTGAACTCTATGGCGTAGTCTATTACACTGCACCAGCTCTGGCAAAGCATCAGGGTATAACTTTCTGCCAGTTGAATGCGATCTGGTTCACCAAAGACCTGGGAGAAGGCATTTATGAACTAATGTATTTGGTTCAGGACTGAATCATCGTGCTCCAGAAATGGTATTACCCATGACAGGGTTTTCTTTATAAGTAGGCTGATCATAAAACCCACCTTCAGTGATTCTGAGGAATAGGAGTGCAATTGTAAACCATCGAAACCATAACTTGCATTGATGCAAGAACCCCTGCAATTCACCTCTATTGCCATCAAACTTCTCTTGAACTTGTAATCAAGGTTCTGGAAGTGGCATGCTTTTACTGTCACTGGACTCCTGGAGGGATGCCACCTTTATCTGAAGTGCATGAATCTGGGCCTGCAACTCTTGCACTGCCTCCATAAGGCATAAGGTGCTTCATTTAGCCTGACCACAGTTTGGGGCTGGTCCACAAAGGACAGAGGAAAGGTGCGAATGCTGAACAAAGGCATACCTTGAGACACTGGGTGGTCTGGAGCTGCTGACTTCAGCCCAAGGATTAAGTCCTTGTGTGCAGACAACTTCCAGGACTTCCATGTGAGAGCAGGAACCAGAATGGACTAAAGACCAGGATCAGAGCAGAAAGCAAAAACATTGCTGAAGGCCAAGACTTTAGCAGGAATCAAGAATAAAGGAACACGTAAGTCAATAGGATAACACAGAGCAAACTTAGTATTGACTGTTGAATCAGCAAAGGTGTGCAAGACTGGAGCTCCTTATATACGGTTGTCATTTTGGGCCACACCTAATGCTGGTCCAGTAGGAAGCCTCTAGAAGTGGGTCTCCCTATCTTTGCTTCACTTGATATTTACTAGAGGATGCTGGCTGATTCAGACTCCCTGTGGCTCCACTTCAAGATCCCTGGTCTTGAACACCTAGGGGTTGTAGGTTTGATCCTGGCAGGATTTCCTTCTTTTTTGTTTCAGGTCTTTGCTTGTGAACATAACTATTTTGTGGTCTGTCTGTGAGAGTATGTGCCACTACTCTAGAACTGCAACTATCCTCCTTGTTCAATCTTGCTAAAATGTAATCAGTTTGGCTTTTGACATTTAGGTCATTCCAGTCATACCATATGTATTCTTGTGATTCTCTGTGCTGGAAAATGGTGTTTTTTGTAAACAGATCATGTTGGGCACTCACATATTCCGTTTTCTGTTTCATCTGAGGCATACTTCACTGAACAGCAAGCCTTAGGGATAAAATTATTAACGGACGACCCTTTCGGATAGGACAAATTTAAGATGAGCCGAAATTTTCCAAGCGCCTTCTTGGGGATAACCGCCAACGGGAACAAGTGCATCTGCGCAAAAGGAGGATCCTTGAAAGGCCCCGCAATCCTGCCTAAACGCAGCTCCACTATCAATTTCTCTCTAGCCACACCCACCATGCGAGTAGCAGACCTCGCATTCTGTACCCGTCCACCCCCACAGGCCCCTCATAAGGAATCTTGAATCCGTCCCTAAAGCCAAAATAAAGAAACCTTGCCTTCCTGCTATCCGGGTAGTGCTGCAACCACCTCTTCAGCTGGGAAACACCACCGGCGAATCTGTTTTTTCGCCATACCACCCCCGCTATTTTTCCCATTTAAGGAGGGCACTCCGAGCTGCAGGGTGCATTTGAACGCAGGATAGGCCTCATTGCACCCCAAAAAAGCATGTCTGAACTTACAATCTGGGAATAAACATGTGGCTTTGTTGAATCTCCAACACACATCCGCACCCCCAACTGTTCCCTTGGCCCCAGCAACACTTTTTCTATTGGGCCCTGATCCTCGAAAGGAACTTCCCGTACCTCCCCCACCACCTGAGGTACCACTAGTAAATCTTCCTGTCCCTCGCTCCCCAACCTCTTGGAGGGGCCCACTCCCTTGTTAGTCATTTGAGTCAACCACAAATTAATATCTTGCATACCCCAGACATGTACCTATTGCCTGCCATTTTATCCCGAAACTTCTCATCGTAATTGAGCCAAAGCCCAACCCTCGTAATACTTAAAGGCTCCTAAAATACTATCTCCATATGCCAACAATGCACCATATTGCAATGGCTGATAATGACCTACCACGCTAGCCAACCGAAAAAACCTTCTGACCCAGTTCAAAATATTCTTGGACACTTTTGGCCCGCCCTTACTCCCTCCCTTCTTCTTCTTCCCCTTCTTTTGCACTTCCTCTTCTGCCTTCCAGCAATTTGAAAATATTTACATAGTTGCTTTTCTTAATCCTGTGGCACAACTTCCCACAATTCCGTCAATGAAGCCCAGCACCGGATGGCCCATGTCCTGGCTGGGCCCCCATCTCGCTATCCCTCCCCCTCCCACTAGACCCGCTAGAAGCAGATGAGGAAGTAGAAGAAGAACTAGAATCAGAGCCCGAAGTCGCCGAACTCCCCCTCTTCCTCTTAGTGCTCCTTTTTCGCCCCGTTTTCTACTGATCTTCATCCGACTTACCAGCAGGCATCCTCTCAAAACCCGCAGCCAGCATCTCACTCTCTACTCCAATCCTGGGAAGCACCTGCATCCCACCTCCGCTCGGAGTCATCACCTGCGGCACATCTCGCCAGGCCTTCTGCCTGGAAGTAGCGGGGAACTCCATGCTGGGTGTCCCTGAGGAAACAAAGTCACAAGCCGCAGAGCCAATCCGCTGCACTGGCTCCCATTGACCACTGGCCCGCACCCCAGCCCGTAAGATATCATAAACCCTATCCTCAAAAATACCCCCTCCCTGGTCTCCCGCCCTCTCCCCTCTATGTGCTGCCCCAACCAACTCAACTCCCTCTCTTTCCAGATCCCGGGAAGGCCAATCCCCTAACCCCAGAGTGCCTCCCTGGTCTGGGCGACCCCTGCCCTTTACTTGTCATGCTAGCCCTCTTCCCCACACCCCGTTTACTACCAGACATCGGCCGGCTGACAGACTCATTGCCGCCATGCTGCTCCAAGCCCTGAGGCCCGACGCAGCCTCCGGCGCCTCCCCCGACAGACTCCAAACACGCTTCTGCTCCGACCATGACTGTGTCTGGCATCCAAAACTGGTTCCACTCCACCTTCTGCTCAACTGGTCCATCCGATGGTCACTCACAAATCTGTCCGCTCTCCGACCAAATCTCCCTCCTACTGGTCTAGTCGCCGCTGTCCCTCCGTCTCCACCATGTGCCGCATCCAGGGCCTTGCTGGCGGCTCAACCTCGCTTGGGGCCTGTCTCTCCTCTCCCGCTTCCTGCACTGTGTGGTGGCAGTGTATCCCGCACTGGAGATGCCGGGGGCAGCCTTGGGTAAAGGCCTGGGGGAACTCAGGAACTCCCGCCCCCGAAGCATTAAGCGATAGATCGAGCGGGAGTCCAGCCTGCCCTAGCTCCTCTGAAGGGGAAGTGTCCCTCTCTACCTCGGGCCCGATCTCGGAGCCACTTTTGCCCAAACTGTGGGCCGTGGCAGGTAAACCAGGGGGGCTCGAACTCATACGCACCGTGGCCTCTCTCAGGGCTACCAGGAATTTCGCCACCATGGTCATCCGCCATACCCCTTTGATGGCCTTAACGCGACTCTTATCAGACCCCCCCCCTCCCCGCTCCCTACCACTCCTCATGCTCCTGAACCTCCCCACCACAGACCAAAATACCCCGACAAACTACCCAGCCACGATCAGCCAAGCAGCCTGCCTCTTCAGCCCCCTTTTGTTTCTTTCCCATTTCTCGACCACCTCCTCCCAGTGGTCAAGCTCTGCCCCTCCCCCTCCCATTCCCACCTACTCCACCTCGCCCCTGGGAGAGCAGGTCCGGCCTCGAACTTTAGCCCCTTAGTTTGCAGGCCGTCCCGTGCAGCAGCCCCCCCAACTGCACGAGATACTCATCCCCCTCCCCCCAACTCCGTTTAACTAGTGCATTCCAGCATAACTTGAGAATTCAAACCCAGCTCCTCGCTGCTGTTAACCTGCCCCCTTACTTTGCTCACTCGCTGCTAACCCCTTCTCCTTCTTATCTCCACCTCCCGTCCCTCATACTTTCTTGCTGCCTAGCCTGTCCTCCTACGCGCGCTTTTCCTATGTTATACCGTCTGCCCAGGACAAGCCGGCTCCGCCGGCCTTTTCTCTGTTTCCATTCCTGTTGTGTTCTTATCTCTGTTTGATAGCAAATATATCTAATAAGCTATCCCCTTTGTACCAACTGTCTCATTAAAATCACCCATTACATTAAGGTCAGCTATTCCTAGTTTGTCATGGCTCTCATAAAAAAAAAAAAAATCCATCAAATTCTTCTTCATTGTAGGTGTCATTATAAGAGGCATAAATCTGTGTTTCATGTTTTTTATTGTCTTTTATTATTTGTATTATATTTTATGGGGGATGCCTTTTTTCTGCTAGGTTACTTTTGTTTTAATTTGTTAATAATGACTTTATTGTACACCATTTTGATTTTGTGAAAGTCTATTAAATATAATTACCATTATCAATGTTTCAACTTCTGTACCACTTTGCATTTGTTTTTTTTCAATTTCTAAGATGTTAATTGCCATCCTTGAGTTAAATATATAAGCTTCTCTATATTTCATTCTGTCCTTCATATCCACTCTTGAATGGCTCATCATACAATCTTTTTATGTATTTTGTTCCCTTGCCCTTTATTCTTATCTGTCAGACCCAGTATATTGTCTAGCTTTTACATGGTCTCAATGATATCTTCAGCTTTATTCCCCATTTCTGAGATATTTACTGTTTCAATCCTTGATTTGTTTCCAATTTTGTAATCATTTTTAATTTCTAGTTGGTCCATTCTGATTTGTCTGTTTGCGTGTCCTTTGTTTAGCTATTTATATATATTACCGCATTACTGGGTCTGTCTTAGCTTCAGCAGAGCCCCATTAGCCAGAGATATTCAGGGGGATACCACAGTGGCCTCGTGGATAACACACAGCATTCTTTACCCATTCCCAGCAATTTTCTACTTGTCCTGTTTTACCTCTCATGAACAAAGTTGAGGAGTTAGACTTATGGAATCATTACATTTGTCATAATTGTTAAAGAAATGTACTTTAATAAGACTGTGAGGGAGCATGTAAGGAGCTCCCTCAGAGCACCTTAACAGATCAGGTACAACTATCTGTACTGATCCTCCTTAAGTGCCAAACTAGCAAGGGATTCTGGCATAGGAGATACGAGACCAGGGCACAAGGGATGAGGGAGACCCAGGGAGAGAGACAGAAGCCTAGAGAATATGAACTGTAAGTTACAATTAGTTTGTTGAAATGGACAAATCATCTAACTTGTTTTGCTTACTATTGCTTAACTATAAAGAAGCTTATAAAGATTGTTGCCAGAGTCCAGCCTAGAGTGTGTTCTCTGACTAGTCCTGACTGCTCGGCAGCACATATGGTGGGAGCAGTGGGATTGCTTGCCTAAGCAGGGAGCACAAGCAAAGCCCACAACCGCAGCAGAAAAATAAATGCTACAAGTTTGTTTGGTTTTTTTTCATTTTCTCCTGGGACCTCCTAGTTTAACTGAACTGAAGCTACAACATGCTAAGGGGGGGTAGCCCTGTCTGCACAATCGGGTGAAGCAGTGAGTCAGAGTCAAACAGGCCAGCAGATTTTTTTTGTTTGTTTGTTTTTTTTCTCACTCTCCTGACCAGAGATAGCCAGTGGGGAAGAGCTCAGAAAGCAGAGAAGATGGAGCAAGTGATCCAGATCTTTGCTATAGGGCCACAGCAATTGCAGAACACTGTACAAACTCAACTTGACCAGCAGCAGGTGCAGCAAGAACAACTTGTGCAGCAAAATGCAGTGTTAACTCAGGTAGCACAGGCCATGCAGACCACTGTGTCCAGTTCAACTCAGGTGAATCCATTGCCTCACATCCTGTTTAAAATGAAGGCAGGTGAGGACCCAGAAGTCTTCCTGAGAAACTTTGAGAGGACTGTCTGCCTTTTGGCTTGGCTCGAAGCCAATTGGAATACATACTTTGCTAACTTGCTCATAGTTAGAAGTCAAGTGGCTTTCCAAACAGCCAATCCAGATGGGTTGGCTACTTATACGGAAATCAAGGCTGCTATTCTGGAGAGCTGGGTATATCTCAGAAACATAGCAGCAGTTTCGGGATCTGCCAACACATAGGGCTTGCATTGGAAAGAGCTCTAGAAGTTGCGGACACCTTCTGCTAGGCATAGTTAATGCCCAATGTTGTAAAGAGGCTAGAAAGACAAGCCTGCTCAAATTTCCTGGTGAAACAGAGAGGGGAGCTTTTCCAGCAGTGATCCTCAGAAGGGAGAGCTCGTCTTCAGTACCAAGAATCCAGGTCACAGTCTCTTCCATGTGCTTTAACTGTGTTGGAGAGATCATTTAGCAAGGGACTGCCAATTTGAGGGGCCTGAAGTTATAAACTTTAGCTTAGTGACCCAGCCAACACTAGACTTTATTTTAGGGATAAAGGAAAAACTCCAAAGCAGGAAAAGTCCTCACCCCAGAAGAAGAAAAGTACGTCAGTGAGTTTGTTGTCCACAGTTTTGTTCCTGGGCTAATTTTTCCTTCTGTGCCCTTTGTGCGGGGAATGGTCATCAGGAGGACTAGTGAACATTTAGAAAGGCCGAAAATAGAGCCCTCAAGGGAGAATGGCTAAAGGCAAAGATAAACCCACACAGTAGGACATGCTCTATTTGTAAAGCGCTGGACCATAATGTCAGATTGTCCATGGTTAGATGACATGGAGTGCAAATGCAAGCTAGAAGAACAGCATAAGAAAGAGAAGGGGACAATAACAGAACCCCAGAATGAGATTGAAAAATGGGAAAAAAGAGTGGGCGACCACGTTTTGCAAAGCTGCAGAATTATATAGTGGATATCTCTCATCAGCACAGGACTTGTCCAGGTAGAACTGGACAAAGTCCTGACCCAAGCATTGGTGGATTCAGGGTCTGACAAGACACTTTCAGGAGGACCTCCTCCAAAACAGTGCATTAGTCACAGAAAAGAGAGATACTCGCCTGCACATGGGGACAAACATCTAGTTAGGTTCTGTTGATGACCACAGCAGATCAAGCCATTATGGAAGCAGGAGTCCTTCCTGAACTCCCAATTATTCTGGGATGCGATTATCCTTAGTTTATGACCCTGTGGGCCCAGCTCACAGGGAATCAGGATAGCCCTACCCATATGTGTGTCACCGGTGAGGAAGAGCCAGAATTAGCCTGGCATGGCTGAAAGCTCAGCCTGACGAGCAATGCAAGGTCGTCAGACACCAGGCTATCCCATCCTGTCCAGGCAAGAAAAGGGCCGGTGGCTGCCGGGGGAGCCCATTCCCCCCCCCCCCCCCCCCCGGCGACAGAAGAGGAGGAGGCCCGTGGCTGCTGAGGGAGCATAGCCCACCCAGCAGCAGAAGAGGAGAGGTCCACGGCTGCCTAGAGCAGGGAAGGGGAGTACACAAACAAGCAGCAGTGAGCTGAGACGTTCCATACTGCAGGGAAAGGTGCATGCAGCCGCCAATGGACCCAATCCACCAGCAGCTGAAAAACAGGGAGAGAAACCGTGCATCTGCCAGTGGACCTCATCTAATGACAGCTGAGTAGAGAAGGACACCCTTCCCCTTGTTTGTGCAGGCCCGCGGTATTAGAATTTGCAAGAGTATGGACATTCTCTATGCTGAACTCCTGATGCACAAGATCAGCAAGGAGGAAGTGCTAGCCCCGCAAATGTTTAATATTGCAGGGCCCTGCACAGAGGAAGCAGAAGCTGTGATGAGTGATTGGCTCTCCTCAACATCCACGGAGAGATGACAAAAGCAGCAGCAGAGAAGAGAGAAGCTCTGAGGCTACCAGCAAAATAAAGGACCATAAGAACATAAGAAATTGCCATGCTGGGTCAGACCAAGGGTCCATCAAGCCCAGCATCCTGTTTCCAACAGGGGCCAAACCAGGCCACAAGAACCTGGCAATTACCCAAACACCAAGAAGATCCCATGCTACTGATGCAATTAATAGCAGTGGCTATTACCTAAGTAAACTTGATTAATAGCAGTTAATGGACTTCTCCTCCAAGAACTTATCCAAACCTTTTTTGAACCCAGCTCACTAACCTGCACTAACCACATCCACTGGCAACAAATTCCAGAGCTTAATTGTGCGTTGAGTGAAAGAATTTTCTCCAATTAGTCTTAAATGTGCTACTTGCTAACTTTATGGATGCCCCCTAGTCCTTCTATTATCCGAAAGTGAAAATAACCGAGTCACATCTACTCGTTCAAGACCTCTCATGATCTTAAAGACCTCTATCATATCCCCCCTCAGCCGTCTCTTCTCCAAGCTGAACAGCCCTAATCTCTTCAGCCTTTCCTCATAGGGAAGCTGTTCTATCCCCTTTATCATTTTGGTTGCCCTTCTCTGTACCTTCTCCATCGCAACTATATCTTTTTTGAGATGCAGCGACCAGAATTGTACACAGTATTCAAGG
This sequence comes from Rhinatrema bivittatum, assembly GCF_901001135.1. Lineage (NCBI taxonomy): Eukaryota > Metazoa > Chordata > Amphibia > Gymnophiona > Rhinatrematidae > Rhinatrema > Rhinatrema bivittatum. Next base: position 136,220,266 of record NC_042621.1, on the reverse strand, counting down.
TGTGGTCTCACCATGGAGCGATACAGAGGCATTATGACATTTTCCGTTTTATTAACCATTCCCCTAATAATTCCTAACATTCTGTTTGCTCTTTTGACTGCTTTAGCACACTGAGCTGACAATTTCAAAGAATTATCCGCTATGATGCCAAGATCTTTTTCCTGTGTGGTAGCTCCTAATATGGAACCTAACATCGTGTAACTATAGCAAGGGCTATTTTTCCCTTTATGCAACATCTTGCACTTGTCCACATTAAATTTCAACTGCCATTTGGATGCCCAGTCTTCCAATCTTGCAAGGTCCTCCTATAATGTATCACAATCCGCTTGTGATTTAACTACTCTGAATACTTTTGTATCATCCACAAATTTGATAACCTTGCTCATCCTATTCCTTTCCAGATCATTTATAAATATATTGGCTAGTCCTGAGCCGCTCAGCATCACAACACCGAATAAGTGAAAACTAATCACAAACCTTTGATAACTCTCTGCTTGATCATTTTTGGATACATTTTCCCATTTCACTGTTTACCATAGCTCTTACGCCAAAGTGGAAAACTCTCGTGCAGTTGACTTAGGCTGTTCGGGGGATATGCTGACAAAGTAAAGTAGATGGAATCAATTGCTGTGATAATAACAGCGAATGTCAACTTGTTACCATGGAAATTCCAGCAGCTGCAGCTGACGTTCATTCACACCCAATGCTTCCTTTCACTTCCTGACACTCCTAGTAGTATATTTCAAAGCCATTGCATGTCAAGGTGGATTGCAGTCTGTTTACCTAAGAAGATTTGAAATGACACAATTACAGAGGCTTTCTAAATCCTTACTTTTTACTTTAAAAAAAAAATCCTGCAAACATATTACAGGCAAGTTGTTTCCAAATTGGTGATATTCATGGAAGTGAGGCTGATCAAGGGTTAGATCTGCAAAAGACTCAACTAAAAGCTCTTCACAAATGGCCAAGCTCCAAATTATGAAGAAAATAGTCTTATGAAAATGTTTTTTGTTTTAAGAGTATATTAGTTAAACACCCAAAACTAAGGACAGCCTAATATATGAAGTAATATAAACAGCCAAATAGGTAAACCATACATTTATTTTAAGATATGCCCAGCTGGATCCCTTAATGCACTACTGGCTGATTGTAACTGGCACTTCATGCAGATTACCCCCATGTAGAAATGTTTTCACCACAGTTACCATAGGTTACTCCAGTTCTTCATTTACATCTTCTAGTCACTAAACAAACCTGGTGTTTATTCCACCCCCTTTTGAATTCTGTTACCATTTTTTGCCTTCACCATTTCTTCTGGGAGGGCATTCCAGGAATTCGCACCTGAAACTACTGCTTGGAGCTTCGTATCATGACCCCCTAGTTCTCTGCAGCTTCCTTTTCTCTGGAACAGGTTTGGTTCTTGTGCAGAGCTGAACACAATTACCCCGGTGTGGCCTCACTAATAACCTGTATAGTGTTCATTATTACCTTCTTTTTCCTATTGGTTATGCCTCTCTCTATACAACCTAGCATCCCTTTGGCCCTGGTCACCGCCTTTTCACATTGCTTCACTACCTTCAGGTCATCAGACACTATCACACCAAGGTCTCTCTCCTGGTCAATGCACATCAGTCTCTCGCCCCCATCACATATAACTCCTTTGGATTTCTGTACCCCCAAATGCATGACTTTACACTTTTTTTTGGCCTTATATCTTAACTTCCAAGAATTCAACTATTCATCAAGCTTTCTTAGATCACTTCTCTTGCTGTCTAATCCTTCAAGGATGTCCATGCTGTTGTAGATCTTAGAAAAAGCAAACCTTTCCTTCTAAACCCTCCACAATATCACCCATGAAGATATTGAACAGAGCCCCAGAAATGATCCCTGAGGCCCTTCACTAATCACCCTTCTCTTCTCAGATTGAGTTCCATTTATCAGGACCCACTGTCGCCTGTTAGTCAACCAATTCATAATCCATTCTGCTGCCTTGAGACCCATTACCAGACTGCTCATTTTATTCATGAACCTCTAAGATGGGGCCATATCAAAAACTTTGCTGAAATCCAAGTAAATTATATCAAGTGCCCACCCTTGATCTAATTCCATAGTCATCCAATCGGAAAAAAAAATCTGTCAGATTCATCTGCCACAAATCTTTCTGGTGAAATCATGTTGCCTCTGTGCAGCACAAGATGGAATGAATAAAAAAAGTTGAGTGAGAGTAGTCTTCGCATCCTCTGCTTTTATTGCTTGGATGGGGCTTCTCTACCCTTAGGGTAACCTGCTCAGAGCGGCATTTACAACACTAAGCAGACAAGATGGACCATTTTGGTCTTTATCTGCTGTCTTTTACTATGTGTATGGGCACCTTCATATAAACTTTACAAAACAATATCAGTGTAGTCTGGTTGGAGCATTATCTGGTACCAAAATCTTTTTATCAATCATTTACCCTGTGTAATATGGACTTGGCAGTTTTGTGGGGTGGGGGGTTGGGTTTTTTTTTTTGTTTGTTTGTTTGTTTTTGCAATTGCTTGTAGTCATTTCTCACTTTGCGAATTGTGTACTCATGACTTTTATCGCACTCAATACTGTGTACTGAGAGAACAGCAATTTACTTCCCTGATGTAGAAGAGCTTCTGTTCTTTCCAAGCTGTTATAAGGCTCTGTTATAAGAAAATAAGAACATGCCATACTGGATCAGACCAAGGGTCCATCAAGCCCAGCATCCTGTTTCCAACAGTGGCCAATCCAGGCTACAAGTGCCTGGCAAGTACCCCAAAACTAAGTATATCCCACACTATTGATGCTATTAGTAGCAGTGGCTATTTTCTAAGTCAACTTGATTAATAGCAGGTAATGGACTTCTCCTCCAAGAACTTATCCAAACCTTTTTTTTTAAACCCAGCTACACTAACTGCACTAACCACATCCTCTGTCAACAAATTCCAGAGTTTAATTGTGCGTTGAGTGAAAAAGAACTTTCTCCAATTAGTTTTAAATGTTCCACATGCTAACTTCATGGAGTGCCCCCTAGTCTTTCTATTATCTGAAAGAGTAAATAACCGATTCACATCTACCCATTCTAGACCTCTCATGATTTTAAACATCTCTATCATATCCTCCCTCAGCCGTCTCTTCTCCAAACTGAAAAGTCCTAACCTCTTTAGTCTTTCCTCATAGGGGAGCTGTTCCATTCCCCTTATCATTTTGGTCACCCTTCTCTGTACCTTCACCATCGCAACTATATCTTTTTTGAGATGCGGCGACCAGAATTGTACACAGTATTCAAGGTGGGGTCTCACCATGGAGTGATACAGAGACATTATGACATTTTCTGTTTTATTCACTATTCCCTTTCTAATAATTCCCAACAATCTGTTTGCTTTTTTGACTGCCGCAGCACACTGAACCGATGATTTCAATGTGTTATCCACCATGACGCCTAGATCTCTTTCTTGGGTGGTAGCTCCTAATATGGAACCTAACATTGTATAACTATAGCATGGATTATTTTTCCCTATATGCATCACCTTGCACTTATCCACATTAAATTTCATCTGCCATGTGGATGCCCAATTTTGCAGTCTCCTGCAATTTATCAGTCTTCCTGCAATTTATCACAATCTGCTTGTGATTTAACTATTCTAATCAATTTTGTATCATCTGCAAATTTGATTACCTCACTTGTCGTATTTCTTTCAGATCATTTATAAATATATTGAAAAGTAAGGATCCCAATACAGATCCCTGAGGCACTCCACTGCCCACTCCCTTCCACTGAGAAAATTGCCCATTTATTCCTATTCTCTGTTTCCTGTCTTTTAGCCTGTTTGTAATCCACAAAAGGACATCGCCATCTATCCCATGACTTTTTACTTTTCCTAGAAGCCTCTCATGAGGAACTTTGTCCAACACCTTCTGAAAATCTAAATACACTACGTCTACCAGTTCTCCCTTATCTACATGTTTGTTAACTCCTTCAAAAAAGTGAAGCAGATTTGTGAGACAAGACTTGCCTTGGGTAAAGCCATGCTGACTTTGTTCCATTAAACCATGTCTTTCTATATGTTCTGTGATTTTGATATTTAGAACACTTTCCACTATTTTTCCTGGCACTGAAGTCAGGCTAACTAGTCTGTAGTTTCCCAGATCAACCCTGGAGCCCTTTTTAAATATTGGGGTTACATTAGCTACCCTCCAGTCTTCAGGTACAATGGATGATTTTAATGATAGATTACAAATTTTTACTAATAGGTCTGAAATTTCATTTTTTAGTTCCTTCAGAACCCTGGGGTGTATACCATCCGTTCCAGGTGATTTACTACTCGTCAGTTTGTCAATCAGGCCTACCACATCTTCTAGGTTCACCGTGATTTGGTTCAGTCCATCGGAATCATCACCCATGAAAACCTTCTCCTGTACGGGTACCTCCCCAACATCCTCTTCAGTAAACAGTGAAGCAAAGAAATCATTTAATCTTTCCGCTATGGCCTTATCTTCTCTAAGTGCCCCTTTAACCCCTCGATCATCTAACGGTCCAACTGACACCCTCACAGGCTTTCTGCTTCAGATATATTTAAAAACATTTTTACTGAGAGTTTTTGCCTCTATGGCCAACTTCTTTTCAAATTCTCTTAGCCTGTCTTATCAATGTCTTACATTTAACTTGCCAACACTTATGCATTTTCCTATTTCTTCTGTTAGATCCTTCTTCCAATTTTTGAATGATTTTTTGGCTAAAATAGCTTCTTTCACGTCCCATTGTAACCATGCCGGTAATTGTTTTGCCTACTTTCCACCTTTCTTAATGTGTGGAATACATCTGGACGGTGCTTCTGGGATGGTATTTTTTTAACAATGACCACGCCTCCTGCACACTTTTTACGTTTGTAGCTGCTCCTTTTAGTTTTTTTCTAACTATTTTTCTCATTTTATCAAAGTTTCCCTTTTGAAAGTTTAGCACGAGAACCGTGGATTTGCTTACTGTCCCCCTTCCAGTCATTAATTCAAATTTGATCATATTATGATCTCTGTACGCCACTGAAAATTAGATCTAAAATTGCTCCCTCTCTCATCAGTTCCTGAACCAATTGCTCCATAAAACTGTCATTTATTCCATCCAATAACTTTATCTCTCTAGCATGTATCAATGATACATGTACCCAGTCAATATTGGGGTAATTGAAATCTCCCATTATTACTGCACTACCAATTTGGTTAGCTTCCCTAATTTCTCTTAGCATTTCACTGTCCGTCTCACCATCTTGACTAGGTGGACGGTAGTATACCCCTATCACTATAGTCTTCCCCGACACACAAGGGATTTCTACCCATAAAGATTCAATTGTGCATTTAGTCTCATGCAGGATGTTTATCCTGTTGGACTCTATGCCATCCCGGACATAAAGGCGCTACCACCGCTTCCCGGGTGCTCCTCTCTGTCATTGCGATATAATTTGTACCACCCGGTATAGCACTGCCCCATTGGTTTGTCCTCCTTCACCATGTTATGGAGTAATCAATCTACTGGATTCCAGATGTCTGCATCTTCTTTCTCTACGGGGTAGTAATCCTAGATTGCAGTCCCAAGGACATATCCCAGAATACAGTCCTGACATCTTCCAATGTTTAGTAGAACCTGTGTTTAATAGAAAATGAGTATTACAAGTTAAGTGCTTTAAACTTGTATGTCACCATTCAAAATTTGATTTCCCTGTCAGGATGCTAAATCAAATTCTTAAACAGTGGAGCAGCACTTGCAGTGGTGTAATTTGAGGAGGCATCATGTGACTACTTCTGTGACATAGATTAAGCAAAAAAAAAAATGATAACCATTGAATATAATCACTATTAGTTAATAATCACTATTGGTTAATAACTAAACAGCCATATCCATTTCTCTAAAATATTAATTTCTTAGTAAGATGATTAACCACTTTGAAAAACTGTTGAGTAATTAATATGATGAGCGGTGCTGTAGGTAGTCAACAGAAACAGTCAAATCTAACTATGCAGTAAGTCCAGCTAACACTAACATGTTAAAATCATTGATCCTTTTTTGTTCTTTATGCAGTACTTGTATGGCAGTATCTCCTCCTCAATAGCAAAACAAAGTGGGTAGTGCCCAAATCTCACATTTAAATAAATAAGATGACTAAAATGTGAGGAATCCTATAGCAAAACAGTGCCCAATAAGGCAGCAGAAAAAAATCTTTGTACAAAATCTTTTCTGCTATTCTGCGGTTTGCCATTCTGGTCTCTTCACATATATGTACCCCTGCTTTATCGTCTGAGGTGTTAGGTCATCAGTCTTGTGGAGGGTGTCAAGCATGTTCACTATCATTGACTGAACAGAGTGTGTACATCCGATTACCACTATCAAGTATTATTGTCTTCAAATAGTGATTCTTCAGGTGTGATTTATGTTGTCCTATGCCATTGTCACTTGCTTTCTGTGGGGAAGACTATACACAAAATTCAAGTCTGTGTTTATGAACATTGTAACTGTCTTTGGCGTGAATTGGCTGAAGCCCCTGTACTGGTACATTGGCAAAAAGCACAGCGTGCTGTGTCTGGTCTCCATTTTTTTTTGTTATTTACATTGTTCGTTGGTGACCGAGGAATGGTAACTATGGAATTTTTTTGCTGCAGCTTAAAACCATGCTGGATTTTTAATCTTCAGTCATTACATCCTAATAGTCTAAATTATGCGATTGAGAGGTCACTGTTTTTCTAAATAATTCTTTGAAGGGGGTAAATATATTTGTGTCACTCATTGTTTATTTTTTGATGTTGCATGTTCATTGATGTATGCATGTTATGTGATTTTTTTTTTTTTTTATCGCACTGTTTGGGGATTTAAACTTGAGTGTGTGTAACCAATGAGTGGAGACTTTCGCTGCTATGAGGCTGTTCAGTGAAATGGATATAAATGTATTCTGAGGTGCATAATATTAAGCTTTAATATTTTAGGTATGTGTGTATTTTACTTGGCCCTTTCTGAAGGATTTATATGTTCTTTTGCAGATTTGACCCTTCCCATGCAAGCTGGTTGGCAAAACACAGCATATGCAGGGGGGACTCACTTTTATATTTTTAAAGAACAAAGTGATATTTAATAAAGAATAAAAGATTGCTTTTATAAATATCTTTTCTGGATGCCTTATTAGGGACTCTTTTGTTATAGGATTCTTCACACTTTTTTCAACTAGTATCTCTGCCTTACCAAAAATGCAATTCTTTAAATGTGTGTCCTGCTAAAATACAATGGTCAACCAAAGGGGCTTTCTCATGTTTATTTTTTAAACAGCTCTTAAGTTCTAAAAGATGAATATTTAAAGGATATAGTTTTTCCAACATAGCATTTCGGACAATGACTTCCCTGGATTTAAGCCTGCCTTTTATTACTTTTCAGTTTGAATATTCAGTTAAAAAAAAAACTGTGCTGATTATTTATATTTGTCGCACTGAATGAGGTGACTTGTCTTTTCATATAAATGATGCTCAAAAAATTCATCTGCATCCATATTTTGAAGACTGATTTTTGTAATAATTTGTCTTGATTGATTAAAATGTTTTTTGAATTTAAAAAGAAAACCCACAATCTTGCATGTCACCTTTTATTTTTACCATACTCCTTATTTTAAAAAATCTACGCCCAGAATACATTCATCAGCTGTTTATGCTGTATTCATATTTTGCATTTATCAGTAGTCTGGTTTACTAATAGCTGCATTGCTGCTGGAGAAATCTGGGTCTGTTGCAGATTGGATTAACATAAGAACTGACCAAACTAATTATAAATTTGCAAGATCACATCTTTAAGATCTGATCACTCAGATGTTTTTCTTCAGATGTAATCAGCACACCAATTTACTTACGGGCCAATACAGTAAAGTGCGCTCCGGCAGTGCGCACTGTTAGCCCGCGTTTGGCCGTGCGTTTTCAACGCGCTATTTTTACCCCTTATACAGTAAGAGGTAATAGCACGTCGAAAATGTGCAGCCACCCCCCCCCCCCCCGAAACTAATAGCGCCCGCAACATGTAAATGCATGTTGATGGGCCTATTAGTCATTCCCGCGCGATCCAGAAAGTAAAATGTGCAGCCAAGCCGCACATGTTAATTTCGGCCGGCACCGTAAAAGTATACAGAAAAGCAAAAAAAACTGCTTTTCTGTATACTAAGTCTGTATACTAAGTCTGTATATTAAGTCGGAAGCCCCAAAAGTTAAAAAAAAAATTTTACATCTGCCCGCGGCCCACGGGTTGGAAGACTGGGGATTTAATTTTGCTGGCGTCCATTTTCCAAACCCATGGCTGTCAGCGGGTTCGAGAACAGACGCCGGTAAAATTGAGCGTCGGCCGTCGGCTGTCAAACCTGCGCGTCCCTAGCGCCTCCTTTTACCGCGGGTCCTAATTAGCAGTCCTGGGCTTCCTGAATCGCGTGCCCAGGAGAGTGGGGGCTCGCCGGCTCTCCGGTCGTTTTTCTGTATTGGCCCGTTAAATTGTTGTAGCTAGGATGCAGGGCTTACTTTGTACCTGCAGACAAATTTTCAAAAGGAAGCTCTGCATAGCCATCTCCCTTTGAAAATTTGGGGCCAGCTGGCACCAGAAGTGCTTCAGTGACAGTGGTCATTTTCTAGATAAAAAAAAGGTACTAGGTCAGGACCATAGTTCCTTTTAAGCTGAGCGCACAAGCTTCACGTCAGAGCGTCGCTCACAAGTTTTACATGATCACTCACATACATTTTTCTTTATTCCATATGCAGGTGCTCAAAAATTGTTGGTTTAAAAAATTGTTACACCAAAAAAAAAAATGTGCACTCACCTAGTCACTCCTTGGAGGGAACATTGGTTGGGACCAGCAGCAGCCTCCACTGTTTCCCCCGATGTGGTAAAGGAAGCAAGTTCAAAAAGGTTCCAGGTTGGTGACTCGTCGTGACCTGGCAGAAAATCACCCCTGTTCGGTACCCGCGGGTTGTGCGCCTGCTTTAAAATGAAATCCCCGTGCATTGTCAGGCAGCTCTGCCCTCCCCTGACTGCACCTCCTTGTGGCCTAGATAAAAGTACTTTTACCTGCAGAGGGGACGGGCAATATTCAGTCAAGGATTTTACCAGGGGAATGCTTAGCTACCCAGGAAAAATCTTTTGGAGTTGCTAAGTAAAAAATAGCTTTCAAAAATGTTGAACACTAATCTCTTCAGAGGCATGAAATGCAAAACAGAACAAAAATAGGGATCCTTATGATTTTCACTGCCAACTAAGTTATCTTAAAAAGATTTCTGGTACGGTTGCATTAATGAGGCATTGATTTTGTTTCTAGTTTAGGACATCCAAATTAAAATTGAAAACTGTAGCAGTGAAAAATATATCCCCTAATTTTATTGAATGTGTTTAGCAATTTTTGCAAACATAGCTGGCATAAATGGATTTATTACAATATCCTCATTCCCTTTTCTAATGCGACCAATAAAAGGCTGTTAAATTTGGTTAAATAAACTGCATCGCTGCGAGTTGCATTCTAGTTCTATGTGGTAAACATAAATCATAATGGCAGATAAAAACAAAAGGGGCCTATCTAGTCTGACCGGGTAACATTCATGCACTTGGGGAGACGCAACCCGGCACCAACTCCCTGCCCTTTTCCTATCGCTCCACATTCTCCCAAGCACGCCCAGAATCTGCCTCCATGGTGGTCTCTACCATCTCTTCTAGTATTTATATATTGATAAAATTTGGAACCCACACTTAGGCAGATCGTTCGAGGCGGCTCACAGAAATGTAACATCTATAATTTAAATACAGTATTTACAAAGAACAATACAGAACTAGACAAATCGAAGGCTTACGGAGCTTGCAAGAGTGGTTAAAGCTCTGAGAAGTAATTAAAAGCTGTATCAGTTTTCAGCATGGCCACCAAAGACTTGTATGAATAAATAAGTGTTCAGTGCCTTCCTGAATGATTTAATACACAGTCTCGTTCAGAGCTGTATTCCACAGGCACGGTTCCACCATGGAAAAAGCCCTATCCCTGACTGCACAGAGATGTACTGTTAAAGTCTACTACTATTACTCCTTAACATTTCTATAGCGCTACTCGATATATGCATTGCTATACAAACAATAGCACACGAGACAGTCCCTGCTTGACAGAGCTTACAATCTAATCAAGACAAGCATAGGCCTGGATTTTCTAACGTCGCACGGCTTTCTGAATCACTCAGTAACGGGGGGTGGGCCTACAAAAGCCTGCAGCGATCGCACCACCGCCGTGTTATCGCTGACAGCTTTCGTACCCAATAGCACCACCGTGAAAGGTGGTGCTATTGGGCGCGCTACTGGCGGCGATAACAGGTTTTACCTTATCGCCACCAACGAAGTTTCCGCCGCGTCTGCCCAGACACCGCTCCGACTCCTCCTCTTCCAGTCCAGACTCCGCCCCGACTCCGCCCCTATCTAGCTATCGCACGCTGTTATGGACTGTACCTGCCGCTCCATGCAGGTTACCCCAATGT